>NW_023493948.1:0-83591 GCF_013265735.2 Oncorhynchus mykiss | reverse complement strand
GCACACTTAGATTCACACAGGACACCGAATAGGACAGGAGAAAGTACTCCAGATATAACAAATGACCCTAGCCCCCGACACATAAACTACTGCAGCATAAATACTGGAGGCGGAGACAGGAGCGGGTCAGGAGACACGTGGCCCACTCCGAGGACACCCCGGACATTTTGGCCAACCAAAAGGAAGGATATAACCCCACCCACTTTGCCAAAGCACAGCCCCCACACCACTAGAGGGATATCTTCAACCAACCAAAATCATCCTGAGACAAGGCTGAGTATAGCCCACAAAAGACCTCCGCCACGGCACAACTTAAGGGGGGGGGGGGGGGGGGCAAACCCACAGACAGATTGACACATCAGATGGACTCAACCACTCAGGTGACGCACCCCTCCAGGGACGGCATGAGAGCCCCAGTAAGCCAGTGACTCAGCCCCGTAATAGGGTTAGAGGAGAGAATCCCAGTGGAAAGAGGGAACCGGCCAGAGAGACAGCAAGGGGGTTCGTTGCTCCAGAGCCTTTCCGTTCACCCCTCCACTCCTGGGCCAGACTTACACTCAATCATATGACACTGAAGAGATGATCTCCAGTAGAGATTAAAGGTGAGACCGAGTTGCGTCTCTGAACATGGGTAGGCAGACCGTTCCATAAAAATGGAGCTCTATAGGAGAAAGCCCTGCATCAGCTGTTTGCTAAAAAATTCTAGTGACCAAATTAGGAGGCCTGCGTCATTGTGACCGTAGAGTACGTGTAGGTTATGACGGCAGGACCAAATCAGAGAGATAGATAGGGAGCAAGCCATGTAATGCTTTTGTAGGTTAGCAGTAAAAACTTGAAATCAGCCCTTGCTTTTCCAGTGAAGCCAGTGTATAGAGGCTAGCACTGGAGTAATAGATCAAATTTTTTGGTTCTACGTCAGGATTCTAGGCAGCCGTATGTAGCACTAACTGAAGTTTATTTAGTGCTTATCCGGGTAGCGGAAAGTAGGCATTGCAGTAGTCTAACCTGGAAGTGGACAAAAGCAGGATTAATTTTTCTGCATCATTTTTGGACAAGAAATTCTGATTTTGCAATGTTACGTAGATGGAAAAACAAGCTTTTGTCCTTGAAATGTCTTGATATGTTCTCAAAAGAGAGATCAGGGTCAGGAGTAACGCCGAGGTCCTTCACAGTTTATTTGAGACGACTTTACAACCATTAAGATTAATTGTCAGATTCAACAGAAGATCTCTCTTGGTTTCTTGGGACCTAGAACAAGCATCTCTGTTTGTCCGAGTTTAAAAGAGAAGTTTGCAGCCATCCACTTCCTATGTCTGAAAACACATTCTTATAGCAAGGGCAATTTTGGGGCTTCACCATGTTAATTGAAATGTACAGCTGTGTGTCATCCGCATAGCAGTGAAAGTTAACATTATGTTTCGAAATAACATCCCCAAGAGGTAAAATATATAGTGAAAACAATAGAATGGTCCTAAAACGGAACCTTGAGGAACACCGAAATTTTACAGTGATTTGTCAGAGGACAGACATTCACAGAGACAAATGATATCTTTCCGACAGATAAGATCTAAACCAGGCCAGAACTTGTCCGTGTAGACCAATTTGGGTTTCCAAATCTCTCAAAAGAATGTGGTGATCGATGGTATCAAAAGCAGCAATAAGGTCTAGGAGCACGAGGACATATGCAGAGCCTCGGTCCGATGCCATTAAAATGGAATTACCACTCACAAGTGCCGTTTCCCTCTCAGTGCTATGATGGGGTCTAAAAACAGACTGAAGCATTTCGTATACATTGTTTGTCTTCAGGAAGGCATTGAGTTGTGCGCAACAGCCTTTTCTAAAATTTGAGAGGAATGGAAGATTCGATATAGGCCGATAGTTTTTTATATTTTCTGGGTCAAGGTTTGGCTTTTCAAGAGAGGCTTTATTACGCCATCTTTTAGTGAGGTTTTTTTTTGGTACACATCCGGTGGATAGAGAGCCGTTTATTATGTTCAACATAGGAGGGCCAAGCCACAGGAAGCAGCTCTTTCAGAGTTTAAGTTGGAATAGGGTTCCAGTATGCAGCTTGAAGGTTTTAGAGGCCAGTTATTTTCATTCATTGTGTCAAGAGATATAGTACTAAAAAACTTGAGTGTCTCTCTTGATCCTAGGTCCGGCAGAGTTGTGCAGATCAGGGAAAATGAGCTTTGAAGGAATACTCAGATTAAGGAAGAGTCGTTAATTTGCTTCTAATAATATAATCTTTTCCTCAAAGAAGTTCATGAATTTATCATGCTAAAGTGAAAGTCATCCTCTCTTGGGGAATCTGCTGCTTTTTAGTTACCTATAGGCTACTGTGGCCTATAGAGCTAGAAGGCTGGATAACCAGGTGTGTAAAGGTGTGAAGTG
Organism: Oncorhynchus mykiss; assembly: GCF_013265735.2. NCBI lineage: Eukaryota > Metazoa > Chordata > Actinopteri > Salmoniformes > Salmonidae > Oncorhynchus > Oncorhynchus mykiss. The sequence continues at coordinate 81,200 of NW_023493948.1, read as the reverse complement.
GGACAGATGGCCTGCAGTCCTATCCCAAATGGACAACTAATCCCTATGTACTTGCGGAGATCTGAGAGGATGCGATTGGTATAAGAAACACGACTAAACTTCAACCTCCGGAGGGGTCAAAAAAATGCATTTTCGTTGTCGGCAGGATTTGAACCTGCGCAGGAAGATCCTAATGGATTTCTAGTCCATCGCCTTAACCACTCGGCCACGACAACGTTGACAGAAGAAAACAGCTTGTTAGGAGTGAATGGGCCAACAGGCATAGCCTACAGAAAGTGAAATTTAACAACTGAAAGATAATGCAGTAACTCATTATAATGCAATAACACAAAATGTTCCCCTCATTCATTTGTTATTAAGTCCAGCTGTTTTCTTATTTAACCTTGATCTTTGCTCAGCTCCAGAAGGTCTGCATTTGAGAGTGTTATTATGAATTGTTATTTCACTGTGTGAAGTTGTTATTTCATCATTCTTATTATTATGCTGAGCTCATGACTGCCTGAGAGAGAGGCACTAAAAAACTGTCAGAAGTGGGATTTGAACCCACGCCTCCATGGGAGACTGCGACCTGAACGCAGCGCCTTAGACCGCTCGGCCATCCTGACTACAGCACAGTAACTGGGTATCGGGTTAAAGTGTATGCGGTAAAAGTAGAATATGAACAACGCTCTAAAATCACCACAGAGACCAGAACAACTATGCACGATACTGACTTGCACTTTCAATAGTCATTTGTTTTATAAATTAAAAAGTCCAGTCATTGATTTAACCTCAATATGGCCTTCAATGGGAAAGAGTAGTAAATCGTCATTGAATGAGCGCTAAACTGGCATCAGAATATGGCCATTCTGATATAAATGATAAAATTCCTCAGATAAGACTGAAAAAGTGTCTGGAAATATCAGCAACCATCAGGGTAAGAGTGACAACAGGTCCACATGGGGGAAATCCTTACAAATGGCTTAATGAGTCATTTCAACGCAATCGTGTTATTATTTATTTTTAGGGTTTAACAAGGCAGCTCACCTGTGACTTGACATTAGATGCGGCGACTTTGATTACCCTGCAGACGATATTTTTGTTCTTCCCGCCAATACAATCCACTGACAACGACCGACGAGTTCTGCGTTCCGAGATTATTTTTGTTATTTGCCTGTTTGGGGCCCGCCTGTGAAATTGCGCGATTCTTGCAATTCTCTTTCAGCCTCTCATCAACTAGCTGTTTTTGCAGAATATTAAAAATACGATAGTTATTCACTACTCATATTAACTAGGTGTCATTTACGTTACCTTAAGTCATTTATTTTTCAACTGGATTTTACAAAGGTGCATGACATGCAGGCGCTAAAAAGTTGTCAGGAGGGGGTTTCAAACCATGCCTATAGGGGAGTCTGCGACCTGAATGACTTAATGGTTATTTTCAATGCAATCAAGTTTTTTCTTTTTCTTTAGGGTTTAACAAGGTTTCTCACCTGTTACCTGTGGCTTGACTTTAGATGTGGCCAGTTCGATTACCCTGCAGACTATAAGAGTGTCTTCAGAATATGGCCAATTTGACATGAATTTAAAAATGCCTCAGATAGGACCAAAAAAGTGTCTGGAGCTTCCGTCAGGGTAAGAGTGACAACAGGTTTCCACATGTCAAAATGGGGAAATCTTAGCAAATGGCTTAATGGTTATTCATGAGAATCGTGTTGTTGTATTGTTGAGTGTATCATGGGATCTCACCTGAAATCTGTGGCTTGACTACAAACCTGTAACCTATGCTACTGTGGCCTATAGAGCTAGAAGGCTGGATAACCAGGTGTGTAAAGGTGTGAAGTGGGACAGATGGCCTGCAGTCCTATCCCAAATGGACAACTAATCCCTATGTACTTGCGGAGATCTGAGAGGATGCGATTGGTATAAGAAACACGACTAAACTTCAACCTCCGGAGGGGTCAAAAAAATGCATTTTCGTTGTCGGCAGGATTTGAACCTGCGCAGGAAGATCCTAATGGATTTCTAGTCCATCGCCTTAACCACTCGGCCACGACAACGTTGACAGAAGAAAACAAGCTTGTTAGGAGTGAATGGGCCAACAGGCATAGCCTACAGAAAGTGAAATTTAACAACTGAAAGATAATGCAGTAACTCATTATAATGCAATAACACAAAATGTTCCCCTCATTCATTTGTTATTAAGTCCAGCTGTTTTCTTATTAACCTTGATCTTTGCTCAGCTCCAGAAGGTCTGCATTTGAGAGTGTTTATTATGAATTGTTATTTCACTGTGTGAAGTTGTTATTTCATCATTCTTATTATTACTGCTGAGCAGCATGACTCCTGAGAGGCACTAAAAAACTGTCAGAAGTGGGATTTGAACCCACGCCTCCATGGGAGACTGCGACCTGAACGCAGCGCCTTAGACCGCTCGGCCATCCTGACTACAGCACAGTAACTGGGTATCGGGTTAAAGTGTATGCGGTAAAAGTAGAAATATGAACAACGCTCTAAAATCACCACAGAGACCAGAACAACTATGCACGATACTGACTTGCACTTTCAATAGTCATTTGTTTTTATAAATTAAAAAGTCCAGTCATTGATTTAACCTCAATATGGCTTCAATGGGAAAGAGTAGTAAATCGCCATTGAATGAGCGCTAAACTGGCATCAGAATATGGCCATTCTGATATAAATGATAAAATTCCTCAGATAAGACTGAAAAAGTGTCTGGAAATATCAGCAACCATCAGGGTAAGAGTGACAACAGGTCCACATGGGGGAAATCCTTACAAATGGCTTAATGGGTCATTTCAACGCAATCGTGTTATTATTTATTTTAGGGTTTAACAAGGCAGCTCACCTGTGACTTGACATTAGATGCGGCGACTTCGATTACCCTGCAGACGATATTTTGTTCTTCCCGCCAATACAATCCACTGACAACGACGACGAGTTCTGCGTTCCGAGATATTTTTGTTATTTGCCTGTTTGGGGCCCGCCTGTGAAATTGCGCGATTCTTGCAATTCTCTTTCAGCCTCTCATCAACTAGCTGTTTTTGCAGAATATTAAAAATACGATAGTTATTCACTACTCATATTAACTAGGTGTCATTTACGTTACCTTAAGTCATTTATTTTCAACTGGATTTTACAAAGGTGCATGACATGCAGGCGCTAAAAAGTTGTCAGGAGGGGGTTTCAAACCATGCCTATAGGGGAGTCTGCGACCTGAATGACTTAATGGTTATTTTCAATGCAATCGAGTTTTTCTTTTTCTTTTAGGGTTTAACAAGGTTTCTCACCTGTACCTGTGGCTTGACTTTAGATGTGGCCAGTTCGATTACCCTGCAGACTATAAGAGTGTCTTCAGAATATGGCCAATTTGACATGAATTTAAAAATGCCTCAGATAGGGTCTGCTTTGAGAGTGTTTATTATGAATTGTTATTTCACTGTGTGAACTAAAAAACTGTCAGAAGTGGGATTTGAACCCACGCCTCATGGGAGACTGCGACCTGAACGCAGCGACTTAGACCGCTCGGCCATCCTGGACTACAGCACAGTAACTGGATATCGGGTTAAGTGTATGCGTTAAAAGTAGAAATATGAACAACGCTCTAAAATCACCACAGAGACCAGAACAACTATGCACGATACTGACTTGCACTTTCAATAGTCATTTGTTTTTACAAATGAAAAAAGTCCAGTCATTGATTTAAAACCTGTTTAGGATATGGCAGACATATGCCCCCTTTGGAGAGATTGGGTACCCCTAGTAAACTGAAAAAAAAATCTGTCAACAATTGCTAAATATGCAAATAAAAATATTATTGGATAGAAAACACTCTAAGATTCTAAAACCGTTGGAATTATGTCTGTAAGTATAGCAGAACTCACAGGGCAGGCATTCTTCCAAATAGTTTTTGTGGCCATGAAAGTTGGAGCAACTTTGACGTCATGGCCCCCACCCTTCCCAACCAGTTATGATTCTGGGGAGACTTTCTATCTCTTCCGCTAGATGTCCTCTTGAGTAGAGCTTTGAATCGTTCAAATCCCGCGAGAATTGACCCTATGGAGTGAAATTAGTGCGTTCCACGAGAAAATAGGCTGTGCGTAGGGGCGCGAATTGTCCAGCCATTCCTTTGTTCCAGCACTCAAGAGAGGGGCAGACGATGCCGATTTTGAAGTTTGTTTTGTGTGTCTAAAACATCATAAAGCTTGCTTCTGCACTTAGTTTGACCTGTTTAGTCGACATATAATATGTAATTTTGAAGTTTGATGTGCAACTTTTCCGGACCAGAGGACGTTTTGGGTGCATTTCAGCTGATGTTATTAGCCTGTTAGATCTCTAGGGGCGCTATTTCATTTTTGGATAAAAAACGTCCCGTTTAAGCGCGATATTTTGTCACGAAAAGATGCTCAATATGCATATTCTTGACAGTTTTGGAAAGAAAACACTCTGAAGTTTCAGAATCTGCAAAGATTTTGTCTGTAAGTGCCCCAGAAACTCATCTACAGGCGAAACCAAGATGATGCATCAACAGGAATTAGCAGAATTTCTGAAGCTCTGTTTTCCATTGTCTCCTTATATGGTGTGATTGCGCAAGGAATGAGCCTACACTTTCTGTCGTTCGCCCAAGGGTCTTAGCAGCATTGTGACGTATTTGTAGGCATATCATTGGAAGATTGACCCATAAGAGACTACATTTTCCAAGTGTCCGCCTGGTGTCCTGCGTGGAATTCGTCGTGCGCAATTGCCAGCTGCTTGTACTTTACCATTTGATTCAGGGGAGAAAGCCATGTGTCCCAAGAACGATGTATCAATGAAGAGATATGTGAAAAACACCTTGATGATTGATTCTAAACAACGTTTGCCATGTTTTCAGTCGATATTATGGGAGTTAATTTGGAAAAAAGTTTGCGTTTGAGGACTGAATTTTCGGTTTTTTTTTGGTAGCCAAATGTGATGTATAACGGAGCTATTTCTAATACACAAAGAATCTTTTTGGAAAAACTGAGCATCTGCTATCCAACTGAGAGTATCCTCATTGAAAACATCAGAAGTTCTTCAAAAGGTAAATTATTTTATTTGAAGCTTTATGTTTTTGTTGAAATGTTTGCGTGCTGGATGCTAACGCTAATGCTAACGCTAAATCCTTTGTTTTCTAGCTACTGTTACACAAATTATTGTTTGCCTATGGTTGAGAAGCATATTTTGAAATTGAGATGACAGTGTTGTTTACAAAAGGCTAAGCTTGCGAGATGGCATATTTATTTCATTTCATTGCGATTTCATGAATAGTTAACGTTGCGTTATGGTATGAGCTTGAGGCTGTAGTCACGATACCGGATCCGGGTTTGGAGATCAGAGAGGTTAACTAGGTGTCATTTACGTTACCTTAAGTCATTTATTTTTCAACTGGATTTACAAAGGTGCATGACATGCAGGCGCTAAAAAGTTGTCAGGAGGGGGTTTCAACCATGCTATAGGGAGTCTGCGACCTGAATGACTTAATGGTTATTTTCAATGCAATCGAGTTTTTTTTTTTTTAGGGTTTAACAAGGTTTCTCACCTGTTACCGTGGCTTGACTTTAGATGTGGCCAGTTCGATTACCTGCAGACTATAAGAGTGTCTTCAGAATATGGCCAATTTGACATGAATTTAAAAATGCCTCTTATAGGGTCTGCATTTGAGAGTGTTATTATTTTATGAATTGTTATTCACTGGTGAACTAAAAAACTGTCAGAAGTGGGATTTGAACCCACGCCTCCATGGGAGACTGCGACCTGAACGCAGCGCCTTAGACCGCTCGGCCATCCTGACTACAGCACAGTAACTGGGTATCGGGTTAAAGTGTATGCGTAAAAGTAGAAATATGAACAACGCTCTAAAATCACCACAGAGACCAGAAACAACTATGCACGATACTGACTTGCACTTTCAATAGTCATTTGTTTTACAAAAATTAAAAAGTCCAGTCATTGATTTAAAACCTGTTTAGGATATGGCAGACATATGCCCCCTTTGGGAGAGATGGGTACCCCTAGTAAACTGAAAAAAAAATCTGTCAACAATTGCTAATATATGCAAATAAAAAATTATTATTGGATAGAAAACACTCTAAAGATTCTTAAAACCGTTGGAATTATGTCTGTAAGTATAGCAGAACTCACAGGGCAGGATTCTTCCAAACTAGTTTTTGTGGCCATGAAAGTTGGAGCAACTTTGACGTCATGGCCCCCACCCTTCCCAACCAGTTATGATTCTGGGGAGACGTTATATCTCTTCCGCTAGATGTCCATCTTTCAGTAGAGGCTTTGAATCGTTCAATCCCGCGAGAATTGACCCTATGGGAGTGAAATTAGTGCGTGCCACGAGAAAATAGGCTGTGCGTAGGGGCGCGAATTGGTCCCAGCCCATTCCTTTGTTCCAGCACTCAAGAGAGGGGCAGACGATGGCCGATTGAATTGAAGTTTGTTTTGTGTGTCTAAAAACATCATAAAGCTTGCTTCTGCACTTAGTTTGACCTGTTTAGTCGACATATAATATGTAATTTTGAAGTTTTGATGCAGCAACTTTTCCGGACCAGAGGACGTTTTGGGTGCATTTCAGCTGATGTTATTAGCCTGTTGATCTCTAGGGGCGCTATTTCATTTTGGATAAAAAACGTTCCCTGTTTTAAGTGCGATATTTTGTCACGACAAAGATGCTCGACTATGCATATTCTTGACAGTTTTTGGAAAGAAAACACTCTGAAGTTTCAGAATCTGCAAAGATTTTGTCTGTAGTGCCCAGAACTCATTCTACAGGCGAACCAAGATGATGCATCAACCAGGAATTAGCAGAATTTCTGAAGCTCTGTTTTTCCATTGTCTCCTTATATGGCTGTGATTGCGCAAGGAATGAGCCTACCACTTTCTGTCGTTCGCCCAAGGTCCTTAGCAGCATTGTGACGTATTTGTAGGCATATCATTGGAAGATTGACCATAAGAGACTAACATTTTCCAAGTGTCCGCCTGGTGTCCTGCGTGGAATTCGGTGCGCAATTTGCCAGCTGCTTGTACTTTACCATTTGATTCAGGGGAGAAAGCATGTGTCCAAGAACGATGTATCAATGAAGAGATATGTGAAAAACACCTTGATGATTGATTCTAAACACGTTTGCCATGTTTTCAGTCGATATTATGGAGTTAATTTGGAAAAAAGTTTGCGTTTTGAGGACTGAATTTTCGGGGTTTTTTTGGTAGCCAAATGTGATGTATAAAACGGAGCTATTTCTAATACACAAAGAATCTTTTTGGAAAAACTGAGCATCTGCTATCCAACTGAGAGTATCCTCATTGAAACATCAGAAGTTCTTCAAAGGTAAATTATTTATTTGAAGGCTTTTATGTTTTTTGTTGAAATGTTGCGTGCTGGATGCTAACGCTATGCTAACGCTAAATTCCGTTTGTTTGCTAGCTACTGTTACACCAATTATTGTTTTTCCTATGGTTGAGAAGCATATTTTGAAAATCTGAGATGACAGGTTGTTTACAAAAGGCTAAGCTTGCGAGATGGCATATTTATTTCATTTCATTTGCGATTTTCATGAATAGTTAACGTTGCATTATGGTAATGAGCTTGAGGCTGTAGTCACGATAACCGGATCCGGGTTTTGGGAGATCAGAGAGGCTAACTAGGTGTCATTTACGTTACCTTAAGTCATTTATTTTTCAACTGGATTTTACAAAGGTGCATGACATGCAGGCGCTAAAAAAGTTGTCAGGAGGGGTTTCAAACCATGCCTATAGGGGAGTCTGCGACCTGAAATGACTTAATGGTTATTTTCAATGCAATCGAAGTTTTTCTTTTTCTTTTAGGGTTTAACAAGGTTTCTCACCTGTTACCTGTGGCTTGACTTTAGATGTGGCCAGTTCGATTACCCTGCAGACTATAAGAGTGTCTTCAGAATATGGCCAATTTGACATGAATTTAAAATGCCTCTTATGGGTCTGCTTTGAGAGTGTTTATTATGAATTGTTATTTCACTGTGTGAACTAAAAACTGTCAGAAGTGGGATTTGAACCACGCCTCCATGGGAGACTGCGACCTGAACGCAGCTCTTAGACCGCTCGGCCATCCTGACTACAGCACAGTAACTGGGTATCGGGTTAAAGTGTATGCGTTAAAAAGTAGAAATATGAACAACGCTCTAAAATCACCACAGAGACCAGAACAACTATGCACGATACTGACTTGCACTTTCAATAGTCATTTGTTTTTACAAATTAAAAAGTCCAGTCATTGATTTAAAAACCTGTTTAGGATATGGCAGACATATGCCCCTTTGGAGAGATTGGGTACCCCTAGTAAACTGAAAAAAAAATCTGTCAACAATTGCTAATATATGCAAATAAAAATTATTATTGGATAGAAAACACTCTAAAGATTCTAAAACCGTTGGAATTATGTCTGTAAGTATAGCAGAACTCACAGGGCAGCATTCTTCAAACTAGTTTTTGTGGCCATGAAAGTTGGAGCAACTTTGACGTCATGGCCCCACCCTTCCCAACCAGTTATGATTCTGGGGAGACTTTCTATCTCTTCCGCTAGATGTCCTCTTTGAGTAGAGCTTTGAATCGTTCAAATCCCGCGAGAATGACCCTATGGAGTGAAATTAGTGCTTCCACGAGAAAATAGGCTGTGCGTAGGGGCGCGAATTGGTCCCAGCCATTCCTTTGTTCCAGCACTCAAGAGAGGGGCAGACGATGGCCGATGAAGTTTGTTTTGTGTGTCTAAAACATCATAAAGCTTGCTTCTGCACTTAGTTTGACCTGTTTAGTCGACATATAATATGTAATTTTGAAGTTTTGATGCGCAACTTTTCCGGAACAGAGGACGTTTTGGGTGCATTTCAGCTGATGTTATTAGCAGTAGCTATACAAAAGACGCAAGACTTGAAACCAAACGATGTATTGGGTAAGTCTGAAGCTTCCAGAACATTGAACGAAGACCATCGAAGGTAAGGGAATATTATGCTTAAATCTGTGTTTCTGTTGACTCCAACATTACGTAGAAATTAGCTTGGAACTGAGCGCCGTCTCAGCATATTGAATAGTGTGCGATTTCTGTAACGTTAAAAGTAAATCTAACAAAGCGGTTGCATAAGAAGCAGTGTATCTTTCTAACTATATGTAGAACATGTATTAGGTAAAGTTTATGATGTCTATTACGTTACCTTTGCCGCGATACCTAGATTTCCTGCGGGCATTTTTTGAGTAATTTCTGAACGTGAACTCACGTAAAATGACATTTATGGATATAAATGGCATATTATTGAAAAAAAAAATGTACTGTGTAACATGTCATATTACTGTCATCTGATGAAGATTTCAAAAGGTAGTGAACGATTTATTTTTAATCCTGCGTTTGGTGATGCATGTTTGGTATTCAATGAGCTGTGTCTGGTGGTGTTTTATTATATATGGCTATGTTTTCGCCGACTAAAACATTTTAGAAATCTGACTTGCTGGCTAGTATGAACAAGGTGTTTACTTTCATTGAGCTAGGACTTGGACTTGTTAATGTGTGGAGGTTAAAATATTTGTATGAATATTTTTGCGTTCCATGCGCCACCGTTTCAGCTGAACTTGGGAGGGTTGATTCCCAATTGGGAACAAATCGTAGACAGGTTAACCTCAATATGGCCTTCAATGGGAAAGAGTAGTAAATCGCCATGAATGAGCGCTAAACTGGCATCAGAATATGGCCATTCTGATATAATGATAAAATTCCTCAGATAAGACTGAAAAAGTGTCTGGAAATATCAGCAACCATCAGGGTAAGAGTGACAACAGGTCCACATGGGGGAATCCTTACAAATGGCTTAATGGGTCATTTCAACGCAATCGTGTTATTATTTATTTTAGGGTTTACAAGGCAGCTCACCTGTGACTTGACATTAGATGCGGCGACTTTGATTACCCTGCAGACGATATTTTTGTTCTTCCGCCAATACAATCCACTGACAAACGACCGACGAGTTCTGCATTCCGAGATTATTTTTGTTATTTGCCTGTTTGGGGCCCGCCTGTGAAATTGCGCGATTCTTGCAATTCTCTTTCAGCCTCTCATCAACTAGCTGTTTTTGCAGAATATTAAAAATACGATAGTTATTCACTACTCATATTAACTAGGTGTCATTTACGTTACCTTAAGTCATTTATTTTTCAACTGGAATTTTACAAAGGTGCATGACATGCAGGCGCTAAAAGTTGTCAGGAGGGGTTTCAAACCATGCCTATAGGGATGTCTGCGACCTGAATGACTTAATGGTTATTTCAATGCAATCAAGTTTTTTCTTTTTCTTTTAGGGTTTAACAAGGTTTCTCACCTGTTACCTGTGGCTGACTTTAGATGTGGCCAGTTCGATTACCCTGCAGACTATAGAGTGTCTCAGAATATGGCCAATTTGACATGAATTTAAAAATGCCTCAGATAGGACCAAAAAAGTGTCTGGAGCTTCCCGTCAGGGTAAGAGTGACAACAGGTTTCCACATGTCAAAATGGGGGAAATCTTAGCAAATGGCTTAATGGTTATTCATGAGAATCGTGTTGTTGTATTGTTGAGTGTATTCATGGGATCTCACCTGAAATCTGTGGCTTGACTACAAACCTGTAACCTATGCTACTGTGGCCTATAGAGCTAGAAGGCTGGATAACCAGGTGTGTAAAGGTGTGAAGTGGGATAGATGGCCTGCAGTCCTATCCCAAATGGACAACTAATCCCTATGTACTTGCGGAGATCTGAGAGGATGCGATTGGTATAAGAAACACGACTAAACTTCAACCTCCGGAGGGTCAAAAAAATGCATTTTCGTTGTCGGCAGGATTTGAACCTACGCAGGAAGATCCTAATGGATTTCTAGTCCATCGCCTTAACCACTCGGCCACGACAACAGTTGACAGAAGAAAACAGGCTTGTTAGGAGTGAATGGGCCAACAGGCATAGCCTACAGAAAGTGAAATTTAACAACTGAAAGATAATGCAGTAACTCATTATAATGCAATAACACAAAATGTTCCCCTCATTCATTTGTTATTAAGTCAGCTGTTTTCTTATTTAACCTTGATCTTTGCTCAGCTCCAGAAGGTCTGCATTTGAGAGTGTTTATTATGAATTGTTATTTCACTGTGTGAAGTTGTTATTTCATCATTCTTAGATTATTACTGCTGAGCAGCATGACTCCTGAGAGGCCACTAAAAAACTGTCAGAAGTGGGATTTGAACCCACGCCTCCATAGGAGACTGCGACCTGAACGCAGCGCCTTAGACCGCTCGGCCATCCTGACTACAGCACAGTAACTGGGTATCGGGTTAAAGTGTATGCGGTAAAAGTAGAAATATGAACAACAGCTCTAAAATCACCACAGAGACCAGAACAACTATGCACGATACTGACTTGCACTTTCAATAGTCATTTGTTTTTATAAATTAAAAAGTCCAGTCATTGATTTAACCTCAATATGGCCTTCAATGGGAAAGAGTAGTAAATCGCCATTGAATGAGCGCTAAACTGGCATCAGAATATGGCCATTCTGATATAAATGATAAAATTCCCTCAGATAAGACTGAAAAAGTGTCTGGAAATATCAGCAACCATCAGGGTAAGAGTGACAACAGGTCCACATGGGGGAAATCCTTACAAATGGCTTAATGAGTCATTTCAACGCAATCGTGTTATTATTTATTTTTAGGGTTTAACAAGGCAGCTCACCTGTGACTTGACATTAGATGCGGCGACTTTCGATTACCCTGCAGACGATATTTTTGTTCTTCCCGCCAATAAAATCCACTGACAACGACCGACGAGTTCTGCGTTCCGAGATTATTTTTGTTATTTGCCTGTTTGGGGCCCGCCTGTGAAATTGCGCGATTCTTGCAATTCTCTTTCAGCCTCTCATCAACTAGCTGTTTTTGCAGAATATTAAAAATACGATAGGTATTCACTACTCATATTAACTAGGTGTCATTTACGTTACCTTAAGTCATTTATTTTTCAACTGGATTTTACAAAGGTGCATGACATGCAGGCGCTAAAAAGTTGTCAGGAGGGGGTTTCAAACCATGCCTATAGGGGAGTCTGCGACCTGAATGACTTAATGGTTATTTTCAATGCAATCAAGTTTTTTCTTTTTCTTTTAGGGTTTAACAAGGTTCTCTCACCTGTTACCTGTGGCTTGACTTTAGATGTGGCCAGTTCGATTACCCTGCAGACTATAAGAGTGTCTTCAGAATATGGCCAATTTGACATGAATTTAAAAATGCCTCAGATAGGACCAAAAAAGTGTCTGGAGCTTCCCGTCAGGGTAAGAGTGACAACAGGTTTCCACATGTCAAAATGGGGAAATCTTAGCAAATGGCTTCATGGTTATTCATGAGAATCGTGTTGTTGTATTGTTGAGTGTATCATGGGATCTCATCCTGAAATCTGTGTGCTTGACTACAAACCTGTAACCTATGCTACTGTGGCCTATAGAGCTAGAAGGCTGGATAACCAGGTGTGTAAAGGTGTGAAGTGGGACTAGATGGCCTGCAGTCCTATCCCAAATGGACAACTAATCCCTATGTACTTGCGGAGATCTGAGAGGATGCGATTGGTATAAGAAACACGACTAAACTTCAACCTCCGGAGGGGTCAAAAAAATGCATTTTCGTTGTCGGCAGGATTGAACCTGCGCAGGAAGATCCTAATGGATTCTAGTCCATCGCCTTAACCACTCGGCCACGACACCGTTGACAGAAGAAAACAGGCTTGTTAGGAGTGAATGGGCCAACAGGCATAGCCTACAGAAAGTGAAATTTAACAACTGAAAGATAATGCAGTAACTCATTATAATGCAATAACACAAAATGTTCCCCTCATTCATTTGTTATTAAGTCCAGCTGTTTTCTTATTTAACCTTGATCTTTGCTCAGCTCCAGAAGGTCTGCATTTGAGAGTGTTTATTATGAATTGTTATTTCACTGTGTGAAGTTGTTATTTCATCATTCTTCATTATTACTGCTGAGCAGCATGACTCCTGAGAGGCACTAAAAAACTGTCAGAAGTGGGATTTGAACCCACGCCTCCATGGGAGACTGCGACCTGAACGCAGCGCCTTAGACCGCTCGGCCATCCTGACTACAGCACAGTAACTGGGTATTGGGTTAAAGTGTATGCGGTAAAAGTAGAAATATGAACAACGCTCTAAAATCACCACAGAGACCAGAACAACTATGCACGATACTGACTTGCACTTTCAATAGTCATTTGTTTTTATAAATTAAAAAGTCCAGTCATTGATTTAACCTCAATATGGCCTTCAATGGGAAAGAGTAGTAAATCGTCATTGAATGAGCGCTAAACTGGCATCAGAATATGGCCATTCTGATATAAATGATAAAATTCCTCAGATAAGACTGAAAAGTGTCTGGAAATATCAGCAACCATCAGGGTAAGAGTGACAACAGGTCCACATGGGGGAAATCCTTACAAATGGCTTAATGGGTCATTTCAACGCAATCGTGTTATTATTTATTTTTAGGGTTAACAAGGCAGCTCACCTGTGACTTGACATTAGATGCGGCGACTTCGATTACCCTGCAGACTATATTTTTGTTCTTCCCGCCAATACAATCCACTGACAACGACCGACGAGTTTCTGCGTTACGAGATATTTTTGTTATTTGCCTGTTTGGGGCCCGCCTGTGAAATTGCGCGATTCTTGCAATTCTCTTTCAGCCTCTCATCAACTAGCTGTTTTTGCAGAATATTAAAATACGATAGTTATTCACTACTCATATTAACTAGGTGTCATTTACGTTACCTTAAAGTCATTTATTTTTCAACTGGATTTTACAAAGGTGCATGACATGCAGGCGCTAAAAAGTTGTCAGGAGGGGGTTTCAAACCATGCCTATAGGGGAGTCTGCGACCTGAATGACTTAATGGTTATTTTCAATGCAATCGAAGTTTTTCTTTTTCTTTTAGGGTTTAACAAGGTTTCTCACCTGTTACCTGTGGCTTGACTTTAGATGTGGCCAGTTCGATTACCCTGCAGACTATAAGAGTGTCTTCAGAATATGGCCAATTGACATGAATTTAAAAATGCCTCAGATAGGACCAAAAAGTGTCTGGAGCTTCCCGTCAGGGTAAGAGTGACAACAGGTTTCCACATGTCAAAATGGGGGAAATCTTAGCAAATGGCTTCATGGTTATTCATGAGAATCGTGTTGTTGTATTGTTGAGTGTATCATGGGATCTCACCTGAAATCTGTGGCTTGACTACAAACCTGTAACCTATGCTACTGTGGCCTATAGAGCTAGAAGGCTGGATAACCAGGTGTGTAAAGGTGTGAAGTGGGACAGATGGCCTGCAGTCCTATCCCAAATGGACAACTAATCCCTATGTACTTGCGGAGATCTGAGAGGATGCGATTGGTATAAGAAACACGACTAAACTTCAACCTCCGGATGGGTCAAAAAAATGCATTTTCGTTGTCGGCAGGATTTGAACCTGCGCAGGAAGATCCTAATGGATTTCTAGTCCATCGCCTTAACCACTCGGCCACGACAACGTTGACAGAAGAAAACAGGCTTGTTAGGAGTGAATGGGCCAACAGGCATAGGCCTACAGAAAGTGAAATTTAACAACTGAAAGATAATGCAGGTAACTCATTATAATGCAATAACACAAAATGTTCCCCTCATTCATTTGTTATTAAGTCCAGCTGTTTTCTATTTAACCTTGATCTTTGCTCAGCTCCAGAAGGTCTGCATTTGAGAGTGTTTATATGAATTGTTATTTCACTGTGTGAAGTTGCTTATTTCATCATTATTATTATTACTGCTGAGCAGCATGACTCCTGAGAGGCACTAAAAACTGTCAGAAGTGGGATTTGAACCCACGCCTCCATGGGAGACTGCGACCTGAACGCAGCGCCCTTAGACCGCTCGGCCATCCTGACTACAGCACAGTAACTGGGTATCGGGTTAAAGTGTATGCGGTAAAAGTAGAAATATGAACAACGCTCTAAAATCACCACAGAGACCAGAACAAACTATGCACGATACTGACTTGCACTTTCAATAGTCATTTGTTTTTATAAATTAAAAAGTCCAGTCATTGATTTAACCTCAATATGGCCTTCAATGGGAAAGAGTAGTAAATCGCCATTGAATGAGCGCTAAACTGGCATCAGAATATGGCCATTCTGAATAAATGATAAAATTCCTCAGATAAGACTGAAAAAGTGTCTGGAAATATCAGCAACCATCAGGGTAAGAGTGACAACAGGTCCACATGGGGGAAATCCTTACAAATGGCTTAATGGGTCATTTCAACGCAATCGTGTATTATTTATTTTTAGGGTTTAACAAGGCAGCTCACCTGTGACTTGACATTAGATGCGGCGACTTCGATTACCCTGCAGACGATATTTTGTTCTTCCCGCCAATACAATCCACTGACAACGACGACGAGTTCTGCGTTCCGAGATTATTTTTGTTATTTGCCTGTTTGGGGCCCCGCCTGTGAAATTGCGCGATTCTTGCAATTCTCTTTCAGCCTCTCATCAACTAGCTGTTTTGCAGAATATTAAAATACGATAGTTATTCACTACTCATATTAACTAGGTGTCATTTTACGTTACCTTAAGTCATTTATTTTTCAACTGGATTTTACAAAGGTGCATGACATGCAGGCGCTAAAAAGTTGTCAGGAGGGGGTTTCAAACCATGCCTATAGGGGAGTCTGCGACCTGAATGACTTAATGGTTATTTTCAATGCAATCGAGTTTTTTTCTTTTTCTTTTAGGGTTTAACAAGGTTTCTCACCTGTTACCTGTGGCTTGACTTTAGATGTGGCCAGTTCGATACCCTGGCAGACTATAAGAGTGTCTTCAGAATATGGCCCATTTGACATGAATTTAAAAATGCCTCAGATAGGACCAAAAAAGTGTCTGGAGCTTCCCGTCAGGGTAAGAGTGACAACAGGTTTTCCACATGTCAAAATGGGGGAAATCTTAGCAAATGGCTTAATGGTTATTCATGAGAATCGTGTTGTTGTATTGTTGAGTGTATCATGGGATCTCACCTGAAATCTGTGGCTTGACTACAAACCTGTAACCTATGCTACTGTGGCCTATAGAGCTAGAAGGCTGGATAACCAGGTGTGTAAAGGTGTGAAGTGGGACAGATGGCCTGCAGTCCTATCCCAAATGGACAACTAATCCCTATGTACTTGCGGAGATCTGAGAGGATGCGATTGGTATAAGAAACACGGACTAAACTTCAACCTCCGGAGGGGTCAAAAAAATGCATTTTCGTTGTCGGCAGGATTTGAACCTGCGCAGGAAGATCCTAATGGATTTCTAGTCCATCGCCTTAACCACTCGGCCACGACAACGTTGACAGAAGAAAACAAGGCTTGTTAGGAGTGAATGGGCCAACAGGCATAGCCTACAGAAAGTGAAATTTAACAACTGAAAGATAATGCAGTAACTCATTATAATGCAATAACACAAAATGTTCCCCTCATTCATTTGTTATTAAGTCCAGCTGTTTTCTTATTTAACCTTGATCTTTGCTCAGCTCCAGAAGGTCTGCATTTGAGAGTGTTTATTATGAATTGTTATTTCACTGTGTGAAGTTGTTATTTCATCATTCTTATTATTACTGCTGAGCAGCATGACTCCTGAGAGGCACTAAAAAACTGTCAGAAGTGGGATTTGAACCCACGCCTCCATGGGAGACTGCGACCTGAACGCAGCGCCTTAGACCGCTCGGCCATCCTGACTACAGCACAGTAACTGGGTATCGGGTTAAAGTGTATGCGGTAAAAGTAGAAATATGAACAACGCTCTAAAATCACCACAGAGACCAGAACAACTATGCACGATACTGACTTGCACTTTCAATAGTCATTTGTTTTTATAAATTAAAAAGTCCAGTCATTGATTTAACCTCAATATGGCCTTCAATGGGAAAGAGTAGTAAATCGTCATTGAATGAGCGCTAAACTGGCATCAGAATATGGCCATTCTGATATAAATGATAAAATTCCTCAGATAAGACTGAAAAAGTGTCTGGAAATATCAGCAACCATCAGGGTAAGAGTGACAACAGGTCCACATGGGGGAAATCCTTACAAATGGCTTAATGGAGTCATTTCAACGCAATCGTGTTATTATTTATTTTTAGGGTTTAACAAGGCAGCTCACCTGTGACTTGACATTAGATGCGGCGACTTCGATTACCCTGCAGACGATATTTTATGTTCTTCCCGCCAATACAATCCACTGACAACGACCGACGAGTTCTGCGTTCCGAGATTATTTTTGTTATTTGCCTGTTTGGGGGCCCGCCTGTGAAATTGCGCGATTCTTGCAATTCTCTTTCAGCCTCTCATCAACTAGCTGTTTTTGCAGAATATTAAAAATACGATAGTTATTCACTACTCATATTAACTAGGTGTCATTTACGTTACCTTAAGTCATTTATTTTTCAACTGGATTTTACAAAGGTGCATGACATGCAGGCGCTAAAAAGTTGTCAGGAGGGGGTTTCAAACCATGCCTATAGGGGAGTCTGCGACCTGAATGACTTAATGGTTATTTTCAATGCAATCGAGTTTTTTCTTTTTCTTTTAGGGTTTAACAAGGTTTCTCACCTGTTACCTGTGGCTTGACTTTAGATGTGGCCAGTTCGATTACCCTGCAGACTATAAGAGTGTCTTCAGAATATGGCCAATTTGACATGAATTTAAAAATGCCTCAGATAGGGTCTGCATTTGAGAGTGTTTATTATGAATTGTTATTTCACTGTGTGAACTAAAAAACTGTCAGAAGTGGGATTTGAACCCATGCCTCCATGGGAGACTGCGACCTGAACGCAGCGCCTTAGACCGCTCGGCCATCCTGACTACAGCACAGTAACTGGGTATCGGGTTAAAGTGTATGCGTTAAAAGTAGAAATATGAACAACGCTCTAAAATCACCACAGAGACCAGAACAACTATGCACGATACTGACTTGCACTTTCAATAGTCATTTGTTTTTACAAATTAAAAAGTCCAGTCATTGATTTAAAACCTGTTAGGATATGGCAGACATATGCCCCCTTTGGAGAGATTGGGTACCCCTAGTAAACTGAAAAAAAAATCTGTCAACAATTGCTAATATATGCAAATAAAAATTATTATTGGATAGAAAACACTCTAAAGATTCTAAAACCGTTGGAATTATGTCTGTAAGTATAGCAGAACTCACAGGGCAGGCATTCTTCCAAACTAGTTTTTGTGGCCATGAAAGTTGGAGCAACTTTGACGTCATGGCCCCCACCCTTCCCAACCAGTTATGATTCTGGGGAGACTTTCTATCTCTTCCGCTAGATGTCCTCT
Source organism: Oncorhynchus mykiss (assembly GCF_013265735.2). Classification (NCBI taxonomy): domain Eukaryota; kingdom Metazoa; phylum Chordata; class Actinopteri; order Salmoniformes; family Salmonidae; genus Oncorhynchus; species Oncorhynchus mykiss. The sequence continues at coordinate 62,789 of NW_023493948.1, read as the reverse complement.
TTCAGTAGAGCTTTGAATCGTTCAAATCCCGCGAGAATTGACCCTATGGGAGTGAAATTAGTGCGTGCCACGAGAAAATAGGCTGTGCGTAGGGGCGCGAATTGGTCCCAGCCATTCCTTTGTTCCAGCACTCAAGAGAGGGGCAGACGATGGCCGATTGAATTGAAGTTTGTTTTGTGTGTCTAAAACATCATAAAGCTTGCTTCTGCACTTAGTTTGACCTGTTTAGTCGACATATAATATGTAATTTTGAAGTTTTGATGCGCAACTTTTCCGGACCAGAGGACGTTTTGGGTGCATTTCAGCTGATGTTATTAGCAGTAGCTAATACAAAGACGCAAGACTTGAAACCAAACGATGTATTGGGTAAGTCTGAAGCCTTCCAGAACATTCTGAACGAAGACCATCGAAGGTAAGGGAATATTTATGCTTAAATCTGTGTTTCTGTTGACTCCAACATTACGTAGAAATGTAGCTTGGAACTGAGCGCCGTCTCAGCATATTGAATAGTGTGCGATTTCTGTAACGTTAAAAGTAAATCTAACAAAGCGGTTGCATAAAGAAGCAGTGTATCTTTCTAACTATATGTAGAACATGTATATTTAGTCAAAGTTTATGATGTCTATTTACGTTACCTTGCCGCGCTACCTAGATTTCCTGCGGGCATTTTTGAGTAATTTCTGAACGTGAACTCACTGTAAATGGACATTTATGGATATAAATGGCATATTATTGAAAAAAAAAAATGTTACTGTGTAACATGTCATATTACTGTCATCTGATGAAGATTTTCAAAAGGTTAGTGAACGATTTATTTTTTAATCCTGCGTTTGTTGATTGCATGTTTTGGCTATTCAAATGAGCTGTGTCTGGTGGTGGTTTTACATATATATGTGCTATGTTTTCGCCGTAAAACATTTAGAAATCTGACTTGCTGGCTAGATGAACAAGGTGTTTATCTTTCATTTGAGCTATGGACTTGGACTTGTTAATGTGTGGAGGTTAAATATTTTTAAGAATATTTTTGCGTTCCATGCGCCACCGTTTCAGCTGAACGTGGGAGGGTTGATTACCAATTGGGAACCAATATCGTAGACAGGTTAACCTCAATATGGCCTTCAATGGGAAAGAGTAGTAAATCGCCATTGAATGAGCGCTAAACTGGCATCAGAATATGGCCATTCTGATATAAATGATAAAATTCCTCAGATAAGACTGAAAAAGTGTCTGGAAATATCAGCAACCATCAGGGTAAGAGTGACAACAGGTCCACATGGGGGAAATCCTTACAAATGGCTTAATGGGTCATTTCAACGCAATCGTGTTATTATTTATTTTTAGGGTTTAACAAGGCAGCTCACCTGTGACTTGACATTAGATGCGGCGACTTCGATTACCCTGCAGACGATATTTTTGTTCTTCCCGCCAATACAATCCACTGACAACGACCGACGAGTTCTGCGTTCCGAGATTATTTTTGTTATTTGCCTGTTTGGGGCCCGCCTGTGAAATTGCGCGATTCTTGCAATTCTCTTTCAGCCTCTCATCAACTAGCTGTTTTTGCAGAATATTAAAAATACGATAGTTATTCACTACTCATATTAACTAGGTGTCATTTACGTTACCTTAAGTCATTTATTTTTCAACTGGATTTTACAAAGGTGCATGACATGCAGGCGCTAAAAAGTTGTCAGGAGGGGGTTTCAAACCATGCCTATAGGGGAGTCTGCGACCTGAATGACTTAATGGTTATTTTCAATGCAATCGAGTTTTTTCTTTTTCTTTTAGGGTTTAACAAGGTTTCTCACCTGTTACCTGTGGCTTGACTTTAGATGTGGCCAGTTCGATTACCCTGCAGACTATAAGAGTGTCTTCAGAATATGGCCAATTTGACATGAATTTAAAAATGCCTCAGATAGGACCAAAAAAGTGTCTGGAGCTTCCCGTCAGGGTAAGAGTGACAACAGGTTTCCACATGTCAAAATGGGGGAAATCTTAGCAAATGGCTTAATGGTTATTCATGAGAATCGTGTTGTTGTATTGTTGAGTGTATCATGGGATCTCACCTGAAATCTGTGGCTTGACTACAAACCTGTAACCTATGCTACTGTGGCCTATAGAGCTAGAAGGCTGGATAACCAGGTGTGTAAAGGTGTGAAGTGGGATAGATGGCCTGCAGTCCTATCCCAAATGGACAACTAATCCCTATGTACTTGCGGAGATCTGAGAGGATGCGATTGGTATAAGAAACACGACTAAACTTCAACCTCCGGAGGGGTCAAAAAAATGCATTTTCGTTGTCGGCAGGATTTGAACCTGCGCAGGAAGATCCTAATGGATTTCTAGTCCATCGCCTTAACCACTCGGCCACGACAACGTTGACAGAAGAAAACAAGGCTTGTTAGGAGTGAATGGGCCAACAGGCATAGCCTACAGAAAGTGAAATTTAACAACTGAAAGATAATGCAGTAACTCATTATAATGCAATAACACAAAATGTTCCCCTCATTCATTTGTTATTAAGTCCAGCTGTTTTCTTATTTAACCTTGATCTTTGCTCAGCTCCAGAAGGTCTGCATTTGAGAGTGTTTATTATGAATTGTTATTTCACTGTGTGAAGTTGTTATTTCATCATTCTTATTATTACTGCTGAGCAGCATGACTCCTGAGAGGCACTAAAAAACTGTCAGAAGTGGGATTTGAACCCACGCCTCCATGGGAGACTGCGACCTGAACGCAGCGCCTTAGACCGCTCGGCCATCCTGACTACAGCACAGTAACTGGGTATCGGGTTAAAGTGTATGCGGTAAAAGTAGAAATATGAACAACGCTCTAAAATCACCACAGAGACCAGAACAACTATGCACGATACTGACTTGCACTTTCAATAGTCATTTGTTTTTATAAATTAAAAAGTCCAGTCATTGATTTAACCTCAATATGGCCTTCAATGGGAAAGAGTAGTAAATCGTCATTGAATGAGCGCTAAACTGGCATCAGAATATGGCCATTCTGATATAAATGATAAAATTCCTCAGATAAGACTGAAAAAGTGTCTGGAAATATCAGCAACCATCAGGGTAAGAGTGACAACAGGTCCACATGGGGGAAATCCTTACAAATGGCTTAATGAGTCATTTCAACGCAATCGTGTTATTATTTATTTTTAGGGTTTAACAAGGCAGCTCACCTGTGACTTGACATTAGATGCGGCGACTTCGATTACCCTGCAGACGATATTTTTGTTCTTCCCGCCAATACAATCCACTGACAACGACCGACGAGTTCTGCGTTCCGAGATTATTTTTGTTATTTGCCTGTTTGGGGCCCGCCTGTGAAATTGCGCGATTCTTGCAATTCTCTTTCAGCCTCTCATCAACTAGCTGTTTTTGCAGAATATTAAAAATACGATAGTTATTCACTACTCATATTAACTAGGTGTCATTTACGTTACCTTAAGTCATTTATTTTTCAACTGGATTTTACAAAGGTGCATGACATGCAGGCGCTAAAAAGTTGTCAGGAGGGGGTTTCAAACCATGCCTATAGGGGAGTCTGCGACCTGAATGACTTAATGGTTATTTTCAATGCAATCAAGTTTTTTCTTTTTCTTTTAGGGTTTAACAAGGTTTCTCACCTGTTACCTGTGGCTTGACTTTAGATGTGGCCAGTTCGATTACCCTGCAGACTATAAGAGTGTCTTCAGAATATGGCCAATTTGACATGAATTTAAAAATGCCTCAGATAGGACCAAAAAAGTGTCTGGAGCTTCCCGTCAGGGTAAGAGTGACAACAGGTTTCCACATGTCAAAATGGGGGAAATCTTAGCAAATGGCTTCATGGTTATTCATGAGAATCGTGTTGTTGTATTGTTGAGTGTATCATGGGATCTCACCTGAAATCTGTGGCTTGACTACAAACCTGTAACCTATGCTACTGTGGCCTATAGAGCTAGAAGGCTGGATAACCAGGTGTGTAAAGGTGTGAAGTGGGACTAGATGGCCTGCAGTCCTATCCCAAATGGACAACTAATCCCTATGTACTTGCGGAGATCTGAGAGGATGCGATTGGTATAAGAAACACGACTAAACTTCAACCTCCGGAGGGGTCAAAAAAATGCATTTTCGTTGTCGGCAGGATTTGAACCTGCGCAGGAAGATCCTAATGGATTTCTAGTCCATCGCCTTAACCACTCGGCCACGACAACGTTGACAGAAGAAAACAAGCTTGTTAGGAGTGAATGGGCCAACAGGCATAGCCTACAGAAAGTGAAATTTAACAACTGAAAGATAATGCAGTAACTCATTATAATGCAATAACACAAAATGTTCCCCTCATTCATTTGTTATTAAGTCCAGCTGTTTTCTTATTTAACCTTGATCTTTGCTCAGCTCCAGAAGGTCTGCATTTGAGAGTGTTTATTATGAATTGTTATTTCACTGTGTGAAGTTGTTATTTCATCATTCTTATTATTACTGCTGAGCAGCATGACTCCTGAGAGGCACTAAAAAACTGTCAGAAGTGGGATTTGAACCCACGCCTCCATGGGAGACTGCGACCTGAACGCAGCGCCTTAGACCGCTCGGCCATCCTGACTACAGCACAGTAACTGGGTATCGGGTTAAAGTGTATGCGGTAAAAGTAGAAATATGAACAACGCTCTAAAATCACCACAGAGACCAGAACAACTATGCACGATACTGACTTGCACTTTCAATAGTCATTTGTTTTTATAAATTAAAAAGTCCAGTCATTGATTTAACCTCAATATGGCCTTCAATGGGAAAGAGTAGTAAATCGTCATTGAATGAGCGCTAAACTGGCATCAGAATATGGCCATTCTGATATAAATGATAAAATTCCTCAGATAAGACTGAAAAAGTGTCTGGAAATATCAGCAACCATCAGGGTAAGAGTGACAACAGGTCCACATGGGGGAAATCCTTACAAATGGCTTAATGAGTCATTTCAACGCAATCGTGTTATTATTTATTTTTAGGGTTTAACAAGGCAGCTCACCTGTGACTTGACATTAGATGCGGCGACTTTGATTACCCTGCAGACGATATTTTTGTTCTTCCCGCCAATACAATCCACTGACAACGACCGACGAGTTCTGCGTTCCGAGATTATTTTTGTTATTTGCCTGTTTGGGGCCCGCCTGTGAAATTGCGCGATTCTTGCAATTCTCTTTCAGCCTCTCATCAACTAGCTGTTTTTGCAGAATATTAAAAATACGATAGTTATTCACTACTCATATTAACTAGGTGTCATTTACGTTACCTTAAGTCATTTATTTTTCAACTGGATTTTACAAAGGTGCATGACATGCAGGCGCTAAAAAGTTGTCAGGAGGGGGTTTCAAACCATGCCTATAGGGGAGTCTGCGACCTGAATGACTTAATGGTTATTTTCAATGCAATCAAGTTTTTTCTTTTTCTTTTAGGGTTTAACAAGGTTTCTCACCTGTTACCTGTGGCTTGACTTTAGATGTGGCCAGTTCGATTACCCTGCAGACTATAAGAGTGTCTTCAGAATATGGCCAATTTGACATGAATTTAAAAATGCCTCAGATAGGACCAAAAAAGTGTCTGGAGCTTCCCGTCAGGGTAAGAGTGACAACAGGTTTCCACATGTCAAAATGGGGGAAATCTTAGCAAATGGCTTCATGGTTATTCATGAGAATCGTGTTGTTGTATTGTTGAGTGTATCATGGGATCTCACCTGAAATCTGTGGCTTGACTACAAACCTGTAACCTATGCTACTGTGGCCTATAGAGCTAGAAGGCTGGATAACCAGGTGTGTAAAGGTGTGAAGTGGGACAGATGGCCTGCAGTCCTATCCCAAATGGACAACTAATCCCTATGTACTTGCGGAGATCTGAGAGGATGCGATTGGTATAAGAAACACGACTAAACTTCAACCTCCGGAGGGGTCAAAAAAATGCATTTTCGTTGTCGGCAGGATTTGAACCTGCGCAGGAAGATCCTAATGGATTTCTAGTCCATCGCCTTAACCACTCGGCCACGACAACGTTGACAGAAGAAAACAAGCTTGTTAGGAGTGAATGGGCCAACAGGCATAGCCTACAGAAAGTGAAATTTAACAACTGAAAGATAATGCAGTAACTCATTATAATGCAATAACACAAAATGTTCCCCTCATTCATTTGTTATTAAGTCCAGCTGTTTTCTTATTTAACCTTGATCTTTGCTCAGCTCCAGAAGGTCTGCATTTGAGAGTGTTTATTATGAATTGTTATTTCACTGTGTGAAGTTGTTATTTCATCATTCTTATTATTACTGCTGAGCAGCATGACTCCTGAGAGGCACTAAAAAACTGTCAGAAGTGGGATTTGAACCCACGCCTCCATGGGAGACTGCGACCTGAACGCAGCGCCTTAGACCGCTCGGCCATCCTGACTACAGCACAGTAACTGGGTATCGGGTTAAAGTGTATGCGGTAAAAGTAGAAATATGAACAACGCTCTAAAATCACCACAGAGACCAGAACAACTATGCACGATACTGACTTGCACTTTCAATAGTCATTTGTTTTTATAAATTAAAAAGTCCAGTCATTGATTTAACCTCAATATGGCCTTCAATGGGAAAGAGTAGTAAATCGTCATTGAATGAGCGCTAAACTGGCATCAGAATATGGCCATTCTGATATAAATGATAAAATTCCTCAGATAAGACTGAAAAAGTGTCTGGAAATATCAGCAACCATCAGGGTAAGAGTGACAACAGGTCCACATGGGGGAAATCCTTACAAATGGCTTAATGAGTCATTTCAACGCAATCGTGTTATTATTTATTTTTAGGGTTTAACAAGGCAGCTCACCTGTGACTTGACATTAGATGCGGCGACTTTGATTACCCTGCAGACGATATTTTTGTTCTTCCCGCCAATACAATCCACTGACAACGACCGACGAGTTCTGCGTTCCGAGATTATTTTTGTTATTTGCCTGTTTGGGGCCCGCCTGTGAAATTGCGCGATTCTTGCAATTCTCTTTCAGCCTCTCATCAACTAGCTGTTTTTGCAGAATATTAAAAATACGATAGTTATTCACTACTCATATTAACTAGGTGTCATTTACGTTACCTTAAGTCATTTATTTTTCAACTGGATTTTACAAAGGTGCATGACATGCAGGCGCTAAAAAGTTGTCAGGAGGGGGTTTCAAACCATGCCTATAGGGGAGTCTGCGACCTGAATGACTTAATGGTTATTTTCAATGCAATCAAGTTTTTTCTTTTTCTTTTAGGGTTTAACAAGGTTTCTCACCTGTTACCTGTGGCTTGACTTTAGATGTGGCCAGTTCGATTACCCTGCAGACTATAAGAGTGTCTTCAGAATATGGCCAATTTGACATGAATTTAAAAATGCCTCAGATAGGACCAAAAAAGTGTCTGGAGCTTCCCGTCAGGGTAAGAGTGACAACAGGTTTCCACATGTCAAAATGGGGGAAATCTTAGCAAATGGCTTCATGGTTATTCATGAGAATCGTGTTGTTGTATTGTTGAGTGTATCATGGGATCTCACCTGAAATCTGTGGCTTGACTACAAACCTGTAACCTATGCTACTGTGGCCTATAGAGCTAGAAGGCTGGATAACCAGGTGTGTAAAGGTGTGAAGTGGGACAGATGGCCTGCAGTCCTATCCCAAATGGACAACTAATCCCTATGTACTTGCGGAGATCTGAGAGGATGCGATTGGTATAAGAAACACGACTAAACTTCAACCTCCGGAGGGGTCAAAAAAATGCATTTTCGTTGTCGGCAGGATTTGAACCTGCGCAGGAAGATCCTAATGGATTTCTAGTCCATCGCCTTAACCACTCGGCCACGACAACGTTGACAGAAGAAAACAGGCTTGTTAGGAGTGAATGGGCCAACAGGCATAGCCTACAGAAAGTGAAATTTAACAACTGAAAGATAATGCAGTAACTCATTATAATGCAATAACACAAAATGTTCCCCTCATTCATTTGTTATTAAGTCCAGCTGTTTTCTTATTTAACCTTGATCTTTGCTCAGCTCCAGAAGGTCTGCATTTGAGAGTGTTTATTATGAATTGTTATTTCACTGTGTGAAGTTGTTATTTCATCATTCTTATTATTACTGCTGAGCAGCATGACTCCTGAGAGGCACTAAAAAACTGTCAGAAGTGGGATTTGAACCCACGCCTCCATGGGAGACTGCGACCTGAACGCAGCGCCTTAGACCGCTCGGCCATCCTGACTACAGCACAGTAACTGGGTATCGGGTTAAAGTGTATGCGGTAAAAGTAGAAATATGAACAACGCTCTAAAATCACCACAGAGACCAGAACAACTATGCACGATACTGACTTGCACTTTCAATAGTCATTTGTTTTTATAAATTAAAAAGTCCAGTCATTGATTTAACCTCAATATGGCCTTCAATGGGAAAGAGTAGTAAATCGTCATTGAATGAGCGCTAAACTGGCATCAGAATATGGCCATTCTGATATAAATGATAAAATTCCTCAGATAAGACTGAAAAAGTGTCTGGAAATATCAGCAACCATCAGGGTAAGAGTGACAACAGGTCCACATGGGGGAAATCCTTACAAATGGCTTAATGGGTCATTTCAACGCAATCGTGTTATTATTTATTTTTAGGGTTTAACAAGGCAGCTCACCTGTGACTTGACATTAGATGCGGCGACTTCGATTACCCTGCAGACGATATTTTTGTTCTTCCCGCCAATACAATCCACTGACAACGACCGACGAGTTCTGCGTTCCGAGATTATTTTTGTTATTTGCCTGTTTGGGGCCCGCCTGTGAAATTGCGCGATTCTTGCAATTCTCTTTCAGCCTCTCATCAACTAGCTGTTTTTGCAGAATATTAAAAATACGATAGTTATTCACTACTCATATTAACTAGGTGTCATTTACGTTACCTTAAGTCATTTATTTTTCAACTGGATTTTACAAAGGTGCATGACATGCAGGCGCTAAAAAGTTGTCAGGAGGGGGTTTCAAACCATGCCTATAGGGGAGTCTGCGACCTGAATGACTTAATGGTTATTTTCAATGCAATCAAGTTTTTTCTTTTTCTTTTAGGGTTTAACAAGGTTTCTCACCTGTTACCTGTGGCTTGACTTTAGATGTGGCCAGTTCGATTACCCTGCAGACTATAAGAGTGTCTTCAGAATATGGCCAATTTGACATGAATTTAAAAATGCCTCAGATAGGACCAAAAAAGTGTCTGGAGCTTCCCGTCAGGGTAAGAGTGACAACAGGTTTCCACATGTCAAAATGGGGGAAATCTTAGCAAATGGCTTCATGGTTATTCATGAGAATCGTGTTGTTGTATTGTTGAGTGTATCATGGGATCTCACCTGAAATCTGTGGCTTGACTACAAACCTGTAACCTATGCTACTGTGGCCTATAGAGCTAGAAGGCTGGATAACCAGGTGTGTAAAGGTGTGAAGTGGGATAGATGGCCTGCAGTCCTATCCCAAATGGACAACTAATCCCTATGTACTTGCGGAGATCTGAGAGGATGCGATTGGTATAAGAAACACGACTAAACTTCAACCTCCGGAGGGGTCAAAAAAATGCATTTTCGTTGTCGGCAGGATTTGAACCTGCGCAGGAAGATCCTAATGGATTTCTAGTCCATCGCCTTAACCACTCGGCCACGACAACGTTGACAGAAGAAAACAGGCTTGTTAGGAGTGAATGGGCCAACAGGCATAGCCTACAGAAAGTGAAATTTAACAACTGAAAGATAATGCAGTAACTCATTATAATGCAATAACACAAAATGTTCCCCTCATTCATTTGTTATTAAGTCCAGCTGTTTTCTTATTTAACCTTGATCTTTGCTCAGCTCCAGAAGGTCTGCATTTGAGAGTGTTTATTATGAATTGTTATTTCACTGTGTGAAGTTGTTATTTCATCATTCTTATTATTACTGCTGAGCAGCATGACTCCTGAGAGGCACTAAAAAACTGTCAGAAGTGGGATTTGAACCCACGCCTCCATGGGAGACTGCGACCTGAACGCAGCGCCTTAGACCGCTCGGCCATCCTGACTACAGCACAGTAACTGGGTATCGGGTTAAAGTGTATGCGGTAAAAGTAGAAATATGAACAACGCTCTAAAATCACCACAGAGACCAGAACAACTATGCACGATACTGACTTGCACTTTCAATAGTCATTTGTTTTTATAAATTAAAAAGTCCAGTCATTGATTTAACCTCAATATGGCCTTCAATGGGAAAGAGTAGTAAATCGTCATTGAATGAGCGCTAAACTGGCATCAGAATATGGCCATTCTGATATAAATGATAAAATTCCTCAGATAAGACTGAAAAAGTGTCTGGAAATATCAGCAACCATCAGGGTAAGAGTGACAACAGGTCCACATGGGGGAAATCCTTACAAATGGCTTAATGGGTCATTTCAACGCAATCGTGTTATTATTTATTTTTAGGGTTTAACAAGGCAGCTCACCTGTGACTTGACATTAGATGCGGCGACTTCGATTACCCTGCAGACGATATTTTTGTTCTTCCCGCCAATACAATCCACTGACAACGACCGACGAGTTCTGCGTTCCGAGATTATTTTTGTTATTTGCCTGTTTGGGGCCCGCCTGTGAAATTGCGCGATTCTTGCAATTCTCTTTCAGCCTCTCATCAACTAGCTGTTTTTGCAGAATATTAAAAATACGATAGTTATTCACTACTCATATTAACTAGGTGTCATTTACGTTACCTTAAGTCATTTATTTTTCAACTGGATTTTACAAAGGTGCATGACATGCAGGCGCTAAAAAGTTGTCAGGAGGGGGTTTCAAACCATGCCTATAGGGGAGTCTGCGACCTGAATGACTTAATGGTTATTTTCAATGCAATCGAGTTTTTTCTTTTTCTTTTAGGGTTTAACAAGGTTTCTCACCTGTTACCTGTGGCTTGACTTTAGATGTGGCCAGTTCGATTACCCTGCAGACTATAAGAGTGTCTTCAGAATATGGCCAATTTGACATGAATTTAAAAATGCCTCAGATAGGACCAAAAAAGTGTCTGGAGCTTCCCGTCAGGGTAAGAGTGACAACAGGTTTCCACATGTCAAAATGGGGGAAATCTTAGCAAATGGCTTAATGGTTATTCATGAGAATCGTGTTGTTGTATTGTTGAGTGTATCATGGGATCTCACCTGAAATCTGTGGCTTGACTACAAACCTGTAACCTATGCTACTGTGGCCTATAGAGCTAGAAGGCTGGATAACCAGGTGTGTAAAGGTGTGAAGTGGGATAGATGGCCTGCAGTCCTATCCCAAATGGACAACTAATCCCTATGTACTTGCGGAGATCTGAGAGGATGCGATTGGTATAAGAAACACGACTAAACTTCAACCTCCGGAGGGGTCAAAAAAATGCATTTTCGTTGTCGGCAGGATTTGAACCTGCGCAGGAAGATCCTAATGGATTTCTAGTCCATCGCCTTAACCACTCGGCCACGACAACGTTGACAGAAGAAAACAGGCTTGTTAGGAGTGAATGGGCCAACAGGCATAGCCTACAGAAAGTGAAATTTAACAACTGAAAGATAATGCAGTAACTCATTATAATGCAATAACACAAAATGTTCCCCTCATTCATTTGTTATTAAGTCCAGCTGTTTTCTTATTTAACCTTGATCTTTGCTCAGCTCCAGAAGGTCTGCATTTGAGAGTGTTTATTATGAATTGTTATTTCACTGTGTGAAGTTGTTATTTCATCATTCTTATTATTACTGCTGAGCAGCATGACTCCTGAGAGGCACTAAAAAACTGTCAGAAGTGGGATTTGAACCCACGCCTCCATGGGAGACTGCGACCTGAACGCAGCGCCTTAGACCGCTCGGCCATCCTGACTACAGCACAGTAACTGGGTATCGGGTTAAAGTGTATGCGGTAAAAGTAGAAATATGAACAACGCTCTAAAATCACCACAGAGACCAGAACAACTATGCACGATACTGACTTGCACTTTCAATAGTCATTTGTTTTTATAAATTAAAAAGTCCAGTCATTGATTTAACCTCAATATGGCCTTCAATGGGAAAGAGTAGTAAATCGTCATTGAATGAGCGCTAAACTGGCATCAGAATATGGCCATTCTGATATAAATGATAAAATTCCTCAGATAAGACTGAAAAAGTGTCTGGAAATATCAGCAACCATCAGGGTAAGAGTGACAACAGGTCCACATGGGGGAAATCCTTACAAATGGCTTAATGAGTCATTTCAACGCAATCGTGTTATTATTTATTTTTAGGGTTTAACAAGGCAGCTCACCTGTGACTTGACATTAGATGCGGCGACTTCGATTACCCTGCAGACGATATTTTTGTTCTTCCCGCCAATACAATCCACTGACAACGACCGACGAGTTCTGCGTTCCGAGATTATTTTTGTTATTTGCCTGTTTGGGGCCCGCCTGTGAAATTGCGCGATTCTTGCAATTCTCTTTCAGCCTCTCATCAACTAGCTGTTTTTGCAGAATATTAAAAATACGATAGTTATTCACTACTCATATTAACTAGGTGTCATTTACGTTACCTTAAGTCATTTATTTTTCAACTGGATTTTACAAAGGTGCATGACATGCAGGCGCTAAAAAGTTGTCAGGAGGGGGTTTCAAACCATGCCTATAGGGGAGTCTGCGACCTGAATGACTTAATGGTTATTTTCAATGCAATCAAGTTTTTTCTTTTTCTTTTAGGGTTTAACAAGGTTTCTCACCTGTTACCTGTGGCTTGACTTTAGATGTGGCCAGTTCGATTACCCTGCAGACTATAAGAGTGTCTTCAGAATATGGCCAATTTGACATGAATTTAAAAATGCCTCAGATAGGACCAAAAAAGTGTCTGGAGCTTCCCGTCAGGGTAAGAGTGACAACAGGTTTCCACATGTCAAAATGGGGGAAATCTTAGCAAATGGCTTCATGGTTATTCATGAGAATCGTGTTGTTGTATTGTTGAGTGTATCATGGGATCTCACCTGAAATCTGTGGCTTGACTACAAACCTGTAACCTATGCTACTGTGGCCTATAGAGCTAGAAGGCTGGATAACCAGGTGTGTAAAGGTGTGAAGTGGGATAGATGGCCTGCAGTCCTATCCCAAATGGACAACTAATCCCTATGTACTTGCGGAGATCTGAGAGGATGCGATTGGTATAAGAAACACGACTAAACTTCAACCTCCGGAGGGGTCAAAAAAATGCATTTTCGTTGTCGGCAGGATTTGAACCTGCGCAGGAAGATCCTAATGGATTTCTAGTCCATCGCCTTAACCACTCGGCCACGACAACGTTGACAGAAGAAAACAAGCTTGTTAGGAGTGAATGGGCCAACAGGCATAGCCTACAGAAAGTGAAATTTAACAACTGAAAGATAATGCAGTAACTCATTATAATGCAATAACACAAAATGTTCCCCTCATTCATTTGTTATTAAGTCCAGCTGTTTTCTTATTTAACCTTGATCTTTGCTCAGCTCCAGAAGGTCTGCATTTGAGAGTGTTTATTATGAATTGTTATTTCACTGTGTGAAGTTGTTATTTCATCATTCTTATTATTACTGCTGAGCAGCATGACTCCTGAGAGGCACTAAAAAACTGTCAGAAGTGGGATTTGAACCCACGCCTCCATGGGAGACTGCGACCTGAACGCAGCGCCTTAGACCGCTCGGCCATCCTGACTACAGCACAGTAACTGGGTATCGGGTTAAAGTGTATGCGGTAAAAGTAGAAATATGAACAACGCTCTAAAATCACCACAGAGACCAGAACAACTATGCACGATACTGACTTGCACTTTCAATAGTCATTTGTTTTTATAAATTAAAAAGTCCAGTCATTGATTTAACCTCAATATGGCCTTCAATGGGAAAGAGTAGTAAATCGTCATTGAATGAGCGCTAAACTGGCATCAGAATATGGCCATTCTGATATAAATGATAAAATTCCTCAGATAAGACTGAAAAAGTGTCTGGAAATATCAGCAACCATCAGGGTAAGAGTGACAACAGGTCCACATGGGGGAAATCCTTACAAATGGCTTAATGAGTCATTTCAACGCAATCGTGTTATTATTTATTTTTAGGGTTTAACAAGGCAGCTCACCTGTGACTTGACATTAGATGCGGCGACTTTGATTACCCTGCAGACGATATTTTTGTTCTTCCCGCCAATACAATCCACTGACAACGACCGACGAGTTCTGCGTTCCGAGATTATTTTTGTTATTTGCCTGTTTGGGGCCCGCCTGTGAAATTGCGCGATTCTTGCAATTCTCTTTCAGCCTCTCATCAACTAGCTGTTTTTGCAGAATATTAAAAATACGATAGTTATTCACTACTCATATTAACTAGGTGTCATTTACGTTACCTTAAGTCATTTATTTTTCAACTGGATTTTACAAAGGTGCATGACATGCAGGCGCTAAAAAGTTGTCAGGAGGGGGTTTCAAACCATGCCTATAGGGGAGTCTGCGACCTGAATGACTTAATGGTTATTTTCAATGCAATCAAGTTTTTTCTTTTTCTTTTAGGGTTTAACAAGGTTTCTCACCTGTTACCTGTGGCTTGACTTTAGATGTGGCCAGTTCGATTACCCTGCAGACTATAAGAGTGTCTTCAGAATATGGCCAATTTGACATGAATTTAAAAATGCCTCAGATAGGACCAAAAAAGTGTCTGGAGCTTCCCGTCAGGGTAAGAGTGACAACAGGTTTCCACATGTCAAAATGGGGGAAATCTTAGCAAATGGCTTAATGGTTATTCATGAGAATCGTGTTGTTGTATTGTTGAGTGTATCATGGGATCTCACCTGAAATCTGTGGCTTGACTACAAACCTGTAACCTATGCTACTGTGGCCTATAGAGCTAGAAGGCTGGATAACCAGGTGTGTAAAGGTGTGAAGTGGGATAGATGGCCTGCAGTCCTATCCCAAATGGACAACTAATCCCTATGTACTTGCGGAGATCTGAGAGGATGCGATTGGTATAAGAAACACGACTAAACTTCAACCTCCGGAGGGGTCAAAAAAATGCATTTTCGTTGTCGGCAGGATTTGAACCTGCGCAGGAAGATCCTAATGGATTTCTAGTCCATCGCCTTAACCACTCGGCCACGACAACGTTGACAGAAGAAAACAGGCTTGTTAGGAGTGAATGGGCCAACAGGCATAGCCTACAGAAAGTGAAATTTAACAACTGAAAGATAATGCAGTAACTCATTATAATGCAATAACACAAAATGTTCCCCTCATTCATTTGTTATTAAGTCCAGCTGTTTTCTTATTTAACCTTGATCTTTGCTCAGCTCCAGAAGGTCTGCATTTGAGAGTGTTTATTATGAATTGTTATTTCACTGTGTGAAGTTGTTATTTCATCATTCTTATTATTACTGCTGAGCAGCATGACTCCTGAGAGGCACTAAAAAACTGTCAGAAGTGGGATTTGAACCCACGCCTCCATGGGAGACTGCGACCTGAACGCAGCGCCTTAGACCGCTCGGCCATCCTGACTACAGCACAGTAACTGGGTATCGGGTTAAAGTGTATGCGGTAAAAGTAGAAATATGAACAACGCTCTAAAATCACCACAGAGACCAGAACAACTATGCACGATACTGACTTGCACTTTCAATAGTCATTTGTTTTTATAAATTAAAAAGTCCAGTCATTGATTTAACCTCAATATGGCCTTCAATGGGAAAGAGTAGTAAATCGTCATTGAATGAGCGCTAAACTGGCATCAGAATATGGCCATTCTGATATAAATGATAAAATTCCTCAGATAAGACTGAAAAAGTGTCTGGAAATATCAGCAACCATCAGGGTAAGAGTGACAACAGGTCCACATGGGGGAAATCCTTACAAATGGCTTAATGGGTCATTTCAACGCAATCGTGTTATTATTTATTTTTAGGGTTTAACAAGGCAGCTCACCTGTGACTTGACATTAGATGCGGCGACTTCGATTACCCTGCAGACGATATTTTTGTTCTTCCCGCCAATACAATCCACTGACAACGACCGACGAGTTCTGCGTTCCGAGATTATTTTTGTTATTTGCCTGTTTGGGGCCCGCCTGTGAAATTGCGCGATTCTTGCAATTCTCTTTCAGCCTCTCATCAACTAGCTGTTTTTGCAGAATATTAAAAATACGATAGTTATTCACTACTCATATTAACTAGGTGTCATTTACGTTACCTTAAGTCATTTATTTTTCAACTGGATTTTACAAAGGTGCATGACATGCAGGCGCTAAAAAGTTGTCAGGAGGGGGTTTCAAACCATGCCTATAGGGGAGTCTGCGACCTGAATGACTTAATGGTTATTTTCAATGCAATCAAGTTTTTTCTTTTTCTTTTAGGGTTTAACAAGGTTTCTCACCTGTTACCTGTGGCTTGACTTTAGATGTGGCCAGTTCGATTACCCTGCAGACTATAAGAGTGTCTTCAGAATATGGCCAATTTGACATGAATTTAAAAATGCCTCAGATAGGACCAAAAAAGTGTCTGGAGCTTCCCGTCAGGGTAAGAGTGACAACAGGTTTCCACATGTCAAAATGGGGGAAATCTTAGCAAATGGCTTAATGGTTATTCATGAGAATCGTGTTGTTGTATTGTTGAGTGTATCATGGGATCTCACCTGAAATCTGTGGCTTGACTACAAACCTGTAACCTATGCTACTGTGGCCTATAGAGCTAGAAGGCTGGATAACCAGGTGTGTAAAGGTGTGAAGTGGGATAGATGGCCTGCAGTCCTATCCCAAATGGACAACTAATCCCTATGTACTTGCGGAGATCTGAGAGGATGCGATTGGTATAAGAAACACGACTAAACTTCAACCTCCGGAGGGGTCAAAAAAATGCATTTTCGTTGTCGGCAGGATTTGAACCTGCGCAGGAAGATCCTAATGGATTTCTAGTCCATCGCCTTAACCACTCGGCCACGACAACGTTGACAGAAGAAAACAGGCTTGTTAGGAGTGAATGGGCCAACAGGCATAGCCTACAGAAAGTGAAATTTAACAACTGAAAGATAATGCAGTAACTCATTATAATGCAATAACACAAAATGTTCCCCTCATTCATTTGTTATTAAGTCCAGCTGTTTTCTTATTTAACCTTGATCTTTGCTCAGCTCCAGAAGGTCTGCATTTGAGAGTGTTTATTATGAATTGTTATTTCACTGTGTGAAGTTGTTATTTCATCATTCTTATTATTACTGCTGAGCAGCATGACTCCTGAGAGGCACTAAAAAACTGTCAGAAGTGGGATTTGAACCCACGCCTCCATGGGAGACTGCGACCTGAACGCAGCGCCTTAGACCGCTCGGCCATCCTGACTACAGCACAGTAACTGGGTATCGGGTTAAAGTGTATGCGGTAAAAGTAGAAATATGAACAACGCTCTAAAATCACCACAGAGACCAGAACAACTATGCACGATACTGACTTGCACTTTCAATAGTCATTTGTTTTTATAAATTAAAAAGTCCAGTCATTGATTTAACCTCAATATGGCCTTCAATGGGAAAGAGTAGTAAATCGTCATTGAATGAGCGCTAAACTGGCATCAGAATATGGCCATTCTGATATAAATGATAAAATTCCTCAGATAAGACTGAAAAAGTGTCTGGAAATATCAGCAACCATCAGGGTAAGAGTGACAACAGGTCCACATGGGGGAAATCCTTACAAATGGCTTAATGGGTCATTTCAACGCAATCGTGTTATTATTTATTTTTAGGGTTTAACAAGGCAGCTCACCTGTGACTTGACATTAGATGCGGCGACTTCGATTACCCTGCAGACGATATTTTTGTTCTTCCCGCCAATACAATCCACTGACAACGACCGACGAGTTCTGCGTTCCGAGATTATTTTTGTTATTTGCCTGTTTGGGGCCCGCCTGTGAAATTGCGCGATTCTTGCAATTCTCTTTCAGCCTCTCATCAACTAGCTGTTTTTGCAGAATATTAAAAATACGATAGTTATTCACTACTCATATTAACTAGGTGTCATTTACGTTACCTTAAGTCATTTATTTTTCAACTGGATTTTACAAAGGTGCATGACATGCAGGCGCTAAAAAGTTGTCAGGAGGGGGTTTCAAACCATGCCTATAGGGGAGTCTGCGACCTGAATGACTTAATGGTTATTTTCAATGCAATCAAGTTTTTTCTTTTTCTTTTAGGGTTTAACAAGGTTTCTCACCTGTTACCTGTGGCTTGACTTTAGATGTGGCCAGTTCGATTACCCTGCAGACTATAAGAGTGTCTTCAGAATATGGCCAATTTGACATGAATTTAAAAATGCCTCAGATAGGACCAAAAAAGTGTCTGGAGCTTCCCGTCAGGGTAAGAGTGACAACAGGTTTCCACATGTCAAAATGGGGGAAATCTTAGCAAATGGCTTAATGGTTATTCATGAGAATCGTGTTGTTGTATTGTTGAGTGTATCATGGGATCTCACCTGAAATCTGTGGCTTGACTACAAACCTGTAACCTATGCTACTGTGGCCTATAGAGCTAGAAGGCTGGATAACCAGGTGTGTAAAGGTGTGAAGTGGGATAGATGGCCTGCAGTCCTATCCCAAATGGACAACTAATCCCTATGTACTTGCGGAGATCTGAGAGGATGCGATTGGTATAAGAAACACGACTAAACTTCAACCTCCGGAGGGGTCAAAAAAATGCATTTTCGTTGTCGGCAGGATTTGAACCTACGCAGGAAGATCCTAATGGATTTCTAGTCCATCGCCTTAACCACTCGGCCACGACAACGTTGACAGAAGAAAACAGGCTTGTTAGGAGTGAATGGGCCAACAGGCATAGCCTACAGAAAGTGAAATTTAACAACTGAAAGATAATGCAGTAACTCATTATAATGCAATAACACAAAATGTTCCCCTCATTCATTTGTTATTAAGTCCAGCTGTTTTCTTATTTAACCTTGATCTTTGCTCAGCTCCAGAAGGTCTGCATTTGAGAGTGTTTATTATGAATTGTTATTTCACTGTGTGAAGTTGTTATTTCATCATTCTTATTATTACTGCTGAGCAGCATGACTCCTGAGAGGCACTAAAAAACTGTCAGAAGTGGGATTTGAACCCACGCCTCCATGGGAGACTGCGACCTGAACGCAGCGCCTTAGACCGCTCGGCCATCCTGACTACAGCACAGTAACTGGGTATCGGGTTAAAGTGTATGCGGTAAAAGTAGAAATATGAACAACGCTCTAAAATCACCACAGAGACCAGAACAACTATGCACGATACTGACTTGCACTTTCAATAGTCATTTGTTTTTATAAATTAAAAAGTCCAGTCATTGATTTAACCTCAATATGGCCTTCAATGGGAAAGAGTAGTAAATCGTCATTGAATGAGCGCTAAACTGGCATCAGAATATGGCCATTCTGATATAAATGATAAAATTCCTCAGATAAGACTGAAAAAGTGTCTGGAAATATCAGCAACCATCAGGGTAAGAGTGACAACAGGTCCACATGGGGGAAATCCTTACAAATGGCTTAATGGGTCATTTCAACGCAATCGTGTTATTATTTATTTTTAGGGTTTAACAAGGCAGCTCACCTGTGACTTGACATTAGATGCGGCGACTTCGATTACCCTGCAGACGATATTTTTGTTCTTCCCGCCAATACAATCCACTGACAACGACCGACGAGTTCTGCGTTCCGAGATTATTTTTGTTATTTGCCTGTTTGGGGCCCGCCTGTGAAATTGCGCGATTCTTGCAATTCTCTTTCAGCCTCTCATCAACTAGCTGTTTTTGCAGAATATTAAAAATACGATAGTTATTCACTACTCATATTAACTAGGTGTCATTTACGTTACCTTAAGTCATTTATTTTTCAACTGGATTTTACAAAGGTGCATGACATGCAGGCGCTAAAAAGTTGTCAGGAGGGGGTTTCAAACCATGCCTATAGGGGAGTCTGCGACCTGAATGACTTAATGGTTATTTTCAATGCAATCAAGTTTTTTCTTTTTCTTTTAGGGTTTAACAAGGTTTCTCACCTGTTACCTGTGGCTTGACTTTAGATGTGGCCAGTTCGATTACCCTGCAGACTATAAGAGTGTCTTCAGAATATGGCCAATTTGACATGAATTTAAAAATGCCTCAGATAGGACCAAAAAAGTGTCTGGAGCTTCCCGTCAGGGTAAGAGTGACAACAGGTTTCCACATGTCAAAATGGGGGAAATCTTAGCAAATGGCTTCATGGTTATTCATGAGAATCGTGTTGTTGTATTGTTGAGTGTATCATGGGATCTCACCTGAAATCTGTGGCTTGACTACAAACCTGTAACCTATGCTACTGTGGCCTATAGAGCTAGAAGGCTGGATAACCAGGTGTGTAAAGGTGTGAAGTGGGATAGATGGCCTGCAGTCCTATCCCAAATGGACAACTAATCCCTATGTACTTGCGGAGATCTGAGAGGATGCGATTGGTATAAGAAACACGACTAAACTTCAACCTCCGGAGGGGTCAAAAAAATGCATTTTCGTTGTCGGCAGGATTTGAACCTGCGCAGGAAGATCCTAATGGATTTCTAGTCCATCGCCTTAACCACTCGGCCACGACAACGTTGACAGAAGAAAACAGGCTTGTTAGGAGTGAATGGGCCAACAGGCATAGCCTACAGAAAGTGAAATTTAACAACTGAAAGATAATGCAGTAACTCATTATAATGCAATAACACAAAATGTTCCCCTCATTCATTTGTTATTAAGTCCAGCTGTTTTCTTATTTAACCTTGATCTTTGCTCAGCTCCAGAAGGTCTGCATTTGAGAGTGTTTATTATGAATTGTTATTTCACTGTGTGAAGTTGTTATTTCATCATTCTTATTATTACTGCTGAGCAGCATGACTCCTGAGAGGCACTAAAAAACTGTCAGAAGTGGGATTTGAACCCACGCCTCCATGGGAGACTGCGACCTGAACGCAGCGCCTTAGACCGCTCGGCCATCCTGACTACAGCACAGTAACTGGGTATCGGGTTAAAGTGTATGCGGTAAAAGTAGAAATATGAACAACGCTCTAAAATCACCACAGAGACCAGAACAACTATGCACGATACTGACTTGCACTTTCAATAGTCATTTGTTTTTATAAATTAAAAAGTCCAGTCATTGATTTAACCTCAATATGGCCTTCAATGGGAAAGAGTAGTAAATCGTCATTGAATGAGCGCTAAACTGGCATCAGAATATGGCCATTCTGATATAAATGATAAAATTCCTCAGATAAGACTGAAAAAGTGTCTGGAAATATCAGCAACCATCAGGGTAAGAGTGACAACAGGTCCACATGGGGGAAATCCTTACAAATGGCTTAATGGGTCATTTCAACGCAATCGTGTTATTATTTATTTTTAGGGTTTAACAAGGCAGCTCACCTGTGACTTGACATTAGATGCGGCGACTTCGATTACCCTGCAGACGATATTTTTGTTCTTCCCGCCAATACAATCCACTGACAACGACCGACGAGTTCTGCGTTCCGAGATTATTTTTGTTATTTGCCTGTTTGGGGCCCGCCTGTGAAATTGCGCGATTCTTGCAATTCTCTTTCAGCCTCTCATCAACTAGCTGTTTTTGCAGAATATTAAAAATACGATAGTTATTCACTACTCATATTAACTAGGTGTCATTTACGTTACCTTAAGTCATTTATTTTTCAACTGGATTTTACAAAGGTGCATGACATGCAGGCGCTAAAAAGTTGTCAGGAGGGGGTTTCAAACCATGCCTATAGGGGAGTCTGCGACCTGAATGACTTAATGGTTATTTTCAATGCAATCAAGTTTTTTCTTTTTCTTTTAGGGTTTAACAAGGTTTCTCACCTGTTACCTGTGGCTTGACTTTAGATGTGGCCAGTTCGATTACCCTGCAGACTATAAGAGTGTCTTCAGAATATGGCCAATTTGACATGAATTTAAAAATGCCTCAGATAGGACCAAAAAGTGTCTGGAGCTTCCCGTCAGGGTAAGAGTGACAACAGGTTTCCACATGTCAAAATGGGGGAAATCTTAGCAAATGGCTTAATGGTTATTCATGAGAATCGTGTTGTTGTATTGTTGAGTGTATCATGGGATCTCACCTGAAATCTGTGGCTTGACTACAAACCTGTAACCTATGCTACTGTGGCCTATAGAGCTAGAAGGCTGGATAACCAGGTGTGTAAAGGTGTGAAGTGGGATAGATGGCCTGCAGTCCTATCCCAAATGGACAACTAATCCCTATGTACTTGCGGAGATCTGAGAGGATGCGATTGGTATAAGAAACACGACTAAACTTCAACCTCCGGAGGGGTCAAAAAAATGCATTTTCATTGTCGGCAGGATTTGAACCTGCGCAGGAAGATCCTAATGGATTTCTAGTCCATCGCCTTAACCACTCGGCCACGACAACGTTGACAGAAGAAAACAGGCTTGTTAGGAGTGAATGGGCCAACAGGCATAGCCTACAGAAAGTGAAATTTAACAACTGAAAGATAATGCAGTAACTCATTATAATGCAATAACACAAAATGTTCCCCTCATTCATTTGTTATTAAGTCCAGCTGTTTTCTTATTTAACCTTGATCTTTGCTCAGCTCCAGAAGGTCTGCATTTGAGAGTGTTTATTATGAATTGTTATTTCACTGTGTGAAGTTGTTATTTCATCATTCTTATTATTACTGCTGAGCAGCATGACTCCTGAGAGGCACTAAAAAACTGTCAGAAGTGGGATTTGAACCCACGCCTCCATGGGAGACTGCGACCTGAACGCAGCGCCTTAGACCGCTCGGCCATCCTGACTACAGCACAGTAACTGGGTATCGGGTTAAAGTGTATGCGGTAAAAGTAGAAATATGAACAACGCTCTAAAATCACCACAGAGACCAGAACAACTATGCACGATACTGACTTGCACTTTCAATAGTCATTTGTTTTTATAAATTAAAAAGTCCAGTCATTGATTTAACCTCAATATGGCCTTCAATGGGAAAGAGTAGTAAATCGTCATTGAATGAGCGCTAAACTGGCATCAGAATATGGCCATTCTGATATAAATGATAAAATTCCTCAGATAAGACTGAAAAAGTGTCTGGAAATATCAGCAACCATCAGGGTAAGAGTGACAACAGGTCCACATGGGGGAAATCCTTACAAATGGCTTAATGAGTCATTTCAACGCAATCGTGTTATTATTTATTTTTAGGGTTTAACAAGGCAGCTCACCTGTGACTTGACATTAGATGCGGCGACTTCGATTACCCTGCAGACGATATTTTTGTTCTTCCCGCCAATACAATCCACTGACAACGACCGACGAGTTCTGCGTTCCGAGATTATTTTTGTTATTTGCCTGTTTGGGGCCCGCCTGTGAAATTGCGCGATTCTTGCAATTCTCTTTCAGCCTCTCATCAACTAGCTGTTTTTGCAGAATATTAAAAATACGATAGTTATTCACTACTCATATTAACTAGGTGTCATTTACGTTACCTTAAGTCATTTATTTTTCAACTGGATTTTACAAAGGTGCATGACATGCAGGCGCTAAAAAGTTGTCAGGAGGGGGTTTCAAACCATGCCTATAGGGGAGTCTGCGACCTGAATGACTTAATGGTTATTTTCAATGCAATCAAGTTTTTTCTTTTTCTTTTAGGGTTTAACAAGGTTTCTCACCTGTTACCTGTGGCTTGACTTTAGATGTGGCCAGTTCGATTACCCTGCAGACTATAAGAGTGTCTTCAGAATATGGCCAATTTGACATGAATTTAAAAATGCCTCAGATAGGACCAAAAAGTGTCTGGAGCTTCCCGTCAGGGTAAGAGTGACAACAGGTTTCCACATGTCAAAATGGGGGAAATCTTAGCAAATGGCTTCATGGTTATTCATGAGAATCGTGTTGTTGTATTGTTGAGTGTATCATGGGATCTCACCTGAAATCTGTGGCTTGACTACAAACCTGTAACCTATGCTACTGTGGCCTATAGAGCTAGAAGGCTGGATAACCAGGTGTGTAAAGGTGTGAAGTGGGATAGATGGCCTGCAGTCCTATCCCAAATGGACAACTAATCCCTATGTACTTGCGGAGATCTGAGAGGATGCGATTGGTATAAGAAACACGACTAAACTTCAACCTCCGGAGGGGTCAAAAAAATGCATTTTCATTGTCGGCAGGATTTGAACCTGCGCAGGAAGATCCTAATGGATTTCTAGTCCATCGCCTTAACCACTCGGCCACGACAACGTTGACAGAAGAAAACAGGCTTGTTAGGAGTGAATGGGCCAACAGGCATAGCCTACAGAAAGTGAAATTTAACAACTGAAAGATAATGCAGTAACTCATTATAATGCAATAACACAAAATGTTCCCCTCATTCATTTGTTATTAAGTCCAGCTGTTTTCTTATTTAACCTTGATCTTTGCTCAGCTCCAGAAGGTCTGCATTTGAGAGTGTTTATTATGAATTGCTTATTTCACTGTGTGAAGTTGTTATTTCATCATTCTTATTATTACTGCTGAGCAGCATGACTCCTGAGAGGCACTAAAAAACTGTCAGAAGTGGGATTTGAACCCACGCCTCCATGGGAGACTGCGACCTGAACGCAGCGCCTTAGACCGCTCGGCCATCCTGACTACAGCACAGTAACTGGGTATCGGGTTAAAGTGTATGCGGTAAAAGTAGAAATATGAACAACGCTCTAAAATCACCACAGAGACCAGAACAACTATGCACGATACTGACTTGCACTTTCAATAGTCATTTGTTTTTATAAATTAAAAAGTCCAGTCATTGATTTAACCTCAATATGGCCTTCAATGGGAAAGAGTAGTAAATCGTCATTGAATGAGCGCTAAACTGGCATCAGAATATGGCCATTCTGATATAAATGATAAAATTCCTCAGATAAGACTGAAAAAGTGTCTGGAAATATCAGCAACCA
The DNA here is from genome assembly GCF_013265735.2 of Oncorhynchus mykiss. Classification (NCBI taxonomy): domain Eukaryota; kingdom Metazoa; phylum Chordata; class Actinopteri; order Salmoniformes; family Salmonidae; genus Oncorhynchus; species Oncorhynchus mykiss. The sequence continues at coordinate 37,778 of NW_023493948.1, read as the reverse complement.
TCAGGGTAAGAGTGACAACAGGTCCACATGGGGGAAATCCTTACAAATGGCTTAATGGGTCATTTCAACGCAATCGTGTTATTATTTATTTTTAGGGTTTAACAAGGCAGCTCACCTGTGACTTGACATTAGATGCGGCGACTTCGATTACCCTGCAGACGATATTTTTGTTCTTCCCGCCAATACAATCCACTGACAACGACCGACGAGTTCTGCGTTCCGAGGATTATTTTTGTTATTTGCCTGTTTGGGGCCCGCCTGTGAAATTGCGCGATTCTTGCAATTCTCTTTCAGCCTCTCATCAACTAGCTGTTTTTGCAGAATATTAAAAATACGATAGTTATTCACTACTCATATTAACTAGGTGTCATTTACGTTACCTTAAGTCATTTATTTTTCAACTGGATTTTACAAAGGTGCATGACATGCAGGCGCTAAAAAGTTGTCAGGAGGGGGTTTCAAACCATGCCTATAGGGGAGTCTGCGACCTGAATGACTTAATGGTTATTTTCAATGCAATCAAGTTTTTTCTTTTTCTTTTAGGGTTTAACAAGGTTTCTCACCTGTTACCTGTGGCTTGACTTTAGATGTGGCCAGTTCGATTACCCTGCAGCCTAAGAGTGTCTTCAGAATATGGCCAATTTGACATGAATTTAAAAATGCCTCAGATAGGACCAAAAAAGTGTCTGGAGCTTCCCGTCAGGGTAAGAGTGACAACAGGTTTCCACATGTCAAAATGGGGGAAATCTTAGCAAATGGCTTCATGGTTATTCATGAGAATCGTGTTGTTGTATTGTTGAGTGTATCATGGGATCTCACCTGAAATCTGTGGCTTGACTACAAACCTGTAACCTATGCTACTGTGGCCTATAGAGCTAGAAGGCTGGATAACCAGGTGTGTAAAGGTGTGAAGTGGGACAGATGGCCTGCAGTCCTATCCCAAATGGACAACTAATCCCTATGTACTTGCGGAGATCTGAGAGGATGCGATTGGTATAAGAAACACGACTAAACTTCAACCTCCGGAGGGGTCAAAAAAATGCATTTTCGTTGTCGGCAGGATTTGAACCTGCGCAGGAAGATCCTAATGGATTTCTAGTCCATCGCCTTAACCACTCGGCCACGACAACGTTGACAGAAGAAAACAGCTTGTTAGGAGTGAATGGGCCAACAGGCATAGCCTACAGAAAGTGAAATTTAACAACTGAAAGATAATGCAGTAACTCATTATAATGCAATAACACAAAATGTTCCCCTCATTCATTTGTTATTAAGTCCAGCTGTTTTCTTATTTAACCTTGATCTTTGCTCAGCTCCAGAAGGTCTGCATTTGAGAGTGTTTATTATGAATTGTTATTTCACTGTGTGAAGTTGTTATTTCATCATTCTTATTATTACTGCTGAGCAGCATGACTCCTGAGAGGCACTAAAAAACTGTCAGAAGTGGGATTTGAACCCACGCCTCCATGGGAGACTGCGACCTGAACGCAGCGCCTTAGACCGCTCGGCCATCCTGACTACAGCACAGTAACTGGGTATCGGGTTAAAGTGTATGCGGTAAAAGTAGAAATATGAACAACGCTCTAAAATCACCACAGAGACCAGAACAACTATGCACGATACTGACTTGCACTTTCAATAGTCATTTGTTTTTATAAATTAAAAAGTCCAGTCATTGATTTAACCTCAATATGGCCTTCAATGGGAAAGAGTAGTAAATCGTCATTGAATGAGCGCTAAACTGGCATCAGAATATGGCCATTCTGATATAAATGATAAAATTCCTCAGATAAGACTGAAAAAGTGTCTGGAAATATCAGCAACCATCAGGGTAAGAGTGACAACAGGTCCACATGGGGGAAATCCTTACAAATGGCTTAATGAGTCATTTCAACGCAATCGTGTTATTATTTATTTTTCAGGGTTTAACAAGGCAGCTCACCTGTGACTTGACATTAGATGCGGCGACTTCGATTACCCTGCAGACGATATTTTTGTTCTTCCCGCCAATACAATCCACTGACAACGACCGACGAGTTCTGCGTTCCGAGATTATTTTTGTTATTTGCCTGTTTGGGGCCCGCCTGTGAAATTGCGCGATTCTTGCAATTCTCTTTCAGCCTCTCATCAACTAGCTGTTTTTGCAGAATATTAAAAATACGATAGTTATTCACTACTCATATTAACTAGGTGTCATTTACGTTACCTTAAGTCATTTATTTTTCAACTGGATTTTACAAAGGTGCATGACATGCAGGCGCTAAAAAGTTGTCAGGAGGGGGTTTCAAACCATGCCTATAGGGGAGTCTGCGACCTGAATGACTTAATGGTTATTTTCAATGCAATCAAGTTTTTTCTTTTTCTTTTAGGGTTTAACAAGGTTTCTCACCTGTTACCTGTGGCTTGACTTTAGATGTGGCCAGTTCGATTACCCTGCAGACTATAAGAGTGTCTTCAGAATATGGCCAATTTGACATGAATTTAAAAATGCCTCAGATAGGACCAAAAAAGTGTCTGGAGCTTCCCGTCAGGGTAAGAGTGACAACAGGTTTCCACATGTCAAAATGGGGGAAATCTTAGCAAATGGCTTCATGGTTATTCATGAGAATCGTGTTGTTGTATTGTTGAGTGTATCATGGGATCTCACCTGAAATCTGTGGCTTGACTACAAACCTGTAACCTATGCTACTGTGGCCTATAGAGCTAGAAGGCTGGATAACCAGGTGTGTAAAGGTGTGAAGTGGGATAGATGGCCTGCAGTCCTATCCCAAATGGACAACTAATCCCTATGTACTTGCGGAGATCTGAGAGGATGCGATTGGTATAAGAAACACGACTAAACTTCAACCTCCGGAGGGGTCAAAAAAATGCATTTTCATTGTCGGCAGGATTTGAACCTGCGCAGGAAGATCCTAATGGATTTCTAGTCCATCGCCTTAACCACTCGGCCACGACAACGTTGACAGAAGAAAACAGGCTTGTTAGGAGTGAATGGGCCAACAGGCATAGCCTACAGAAAGTGAAATTTAACAACTGAAAGATAATGCAGTAACTCATTATAATGCAATAACACAAAATGTTCCCCTCATTCATTTGTTATTAAGTCCAGCTGTTTTCTTATTTAACCTTGATCTTTGCTCAGCTCCAGAAGGTCTGCATTTGAGAGTGTTTATTATGAATTGTTATTTCACTGTGTGAAGTTGTTATTTCATCATTCTTATTATTACTGCTGAGCAGCATGACTCCTGAGAGGCACTAAAAAACTGTCAGAAGTGGGATTTGAACCCACGCCTCCATGGGAGACTGCGACCTGAACGCAGCGCCTTAGACCGCTCGGCCATCCTGACTACAGCACAGTAACTGGGTATCGGGTTAAAGTGTATGCGGTAAAAGTAGAAATATGAACAACGCTCTAAAATCACCACAGAGACCAGAACAACTATGCACGATACTGACTTGCACTTTCAATAGTCATTTGTTTTTATAAATTAAAAAGTCCAGTCATTGATTTAACCTCAATATGGCCTTCAATGGGAAAGAGTAGTAAATCGTCATTGAATGAGCGCTAAACTGGCATCAGAATATGGCCATTCTGATATAAATGATAAAATTCCTCAGATAAGACTGAAAAAGTGTCTGGAAATATCAGCAACCATCAGGGTAAGAGTGACAACAGGTCCACATGGGGGAAATCCTTACAAATGGCTTAATGGGTCATTTCAACGCAATCGTGTTATTATTTATTTTTAGGGTTTAACAAGGCAGCTCACCTGTGACTTGACATTAGATGCGGCGACTTCGATTACCCTGCAGACGATATTTTTGTTCTTCCCGCCAATACAATCCACTGACAACGACCGACGAGTTCTGCGTTCCGAGATTATTTTTGTTATTTGCCTGTTTGGGGCCCGCCTGTGAAATTGCGCGATTCTTGCAATTCTCTTTCAGCCTCTCATCAACTAGCTGTTTTTGCAGAATATTAAAAATACGATAGTTATTCACTACTCATATTAACTAGGTGTCATTTACGTTACCTTAAGTCATTTATTTTTCAACTGGATTTTACAAAGGTGCATGACATGCAGGCGCTAAAAAGTTGTCAGGAGGGGGTTTCAAACCATGCCTATAGGGGAGTCTGCGACCTGAATGACTTAATGGTTATTTTCAATGCAATCAAGTTTTTTCTTTTTCTTTTAGGGTTTAACAAGGTTTCTCACCTGTTACCTGTGGCTTGACTTTAGATGTGGCCAGTTCGATTACCCTGCAGACTAAGAGTGTCTTCAGAATATGGCCAATTTGACATGAATTTAAAAATGCCTCAGATTAGGACCAAAAAAGTGTCTGGAGCTTCCCGTCAGGGTAAGAGTGACAACAGGTTTCCACATGTCAAAATGGGGGAAATCTTAGCAAATGGCTTCATGGTTATTCATGAGAATCGTGTTGTTGTATTGTTGAGTGTATCATGGGATCTCTCCTGAAATCTGTGGCTTGACTACAAACCTGTAACCTATGCTACTGTGGCCTATAGAGCTAGAAGGCTGGATAACCAGGTGTGTAAAGGTGTGAAGTGGGATAGATGGCCTGCAGTCCTATCCCAAATGGACAACTAATCCCTATGTACTTGCGGAGATCTGAGAGGATGCGATTGGTATAAGAAACACGACTAAACTTCAACCTCCGGAGGGGTCAAAAAAATGCATTTTCGTTGTCGGCAGGATTTGAACCTGCGCAGGAAGATCCTAATGGATTTCTAGTCCATCGCCTTAACCACTCGGCCACGACAACGTTGACAGAAGAAAACAAGCTTGTTAGGAGTGAATGGGCCAACAGGCATAGCCTACAGAAAGTGAAATTTAACAACTGAAAGATAATGCAGTAACTCATTATAATGCAATAACACAAAATGTTCCCCTCATTCATTTGTTATTAAGTCCAGCTGTTTTCTTATTTAACCTTGATCTTTGCTCAGCTCCAGAAGGTCTGCATTTGAGAGTGTTTATTATGAATTGTTATTTCACTGTGTGAAGTTGTTATTTCATCATTCTTATTATTACTGCTGAGCAGCATGACTCCTGAGAGGCACTAAAAAACTGTCAGAAGTGGGATTTGAACCCACGCCTCCATGGGAGACTGCGACCTGAACGCAGCGCCTTAGACCGCTCGGCCATCCTGACTACAGCACAGTAACTGGGTATCGGGTTAAAGTGTATGCGGTAAAAGTAGAAATATGAACAACGCTCTAAAATCACCACAGAGACCAGAACAACTATGCACGATACTGACTTGCACTTTCAATAGTCATTTGTTTTTATAAATTAAAAAGTCCAGTCATTGATTTAACCTCAATATGGCCTTCAATGGGAAAGAGTAGTAAATCGTCATTGAATGAGCGCTAAACTGGCATCAGAATATGGCCATTCTGATATAAATGATAAAATTCCTCAGATAAGACTGAAAAAGTGTCTGGAAATATCAGCAACCATCAGGGTAAGAGTGACAACAGGTCCACATGGGGGAAATCCTTACAAATGGCTTAATGAGTCATTTCAACGCAATCGTGTTATTATTTATTTTTAGGGTTTAACAAGGCAGCTCACCTGTGACTTGACATTAGATGCGGCGACTTTGATTACCCTGCAGACGATATTTTTGTTCTTCCCGCCAATACAATCCACTGACAACGACCGACGAGTTCTGCGTTCCGAGATTATTTTTGTTATTTGCCTGTTTGGGGCCCGCCTGTGAAATTGCGCGATTCTTGCAATTCTCTTTCAGCCTCTCATCAACTAGCTGTTTTTGCAGAATATTAAAATACGATAGTTATTCACTACTCATATTAACTAGGTGTCATTTACGTTACCTTAAGTCATTTATTTTTCAACTGGATTTTACAAAGGTGCATGACATGCAGGCGCTAAAAAGTTGTCAGGAGGGGGTTTCAAACCATGCCTATAGGGGAGTCTGCGACCTGAATGACTTAATGGTTATTTTCAATGCAATCGAGTTTTTCTTTTTCTTTTAGGGTTTAACAAGGTTTCTCACCTGTTACCTGTGGCTTGACTTTAGATGTGGCCAGTTCGATTACCCTGCAGACTATAAGAGTGTCTTCAGAATATGGCCAATTTGACATGAATTTAAAAATGCCTCAGATAGGACCAAAAAAGTGTCTGGAGCTTCCCGTCAGGGTAAGAGTGACAACAGGTTTCCACATGTCAAAATGGGGGAAATCTTAGCAAATGGCTTAATGGTTATTCATGAGAATCGTGTTGTTGTATTGTTGAGTGTATCATGGGATCTCACCTGAAATCTGTGGCTTGACTACAAACCTGTAACCTATGCTACTGTGGCCTATAGAGCTAGAAGGCTGGATAACCAGGTGTGTAAAGGTGTGAAGTGGGATAGATGGCCTGCAGTCCTATCCCAAATGGACAACTAATCCCTATGTACTTGCGGAGATCTGAGAGGATGCGATTGGTATAAGAAACACGACTAAACTTCAACCTCCGGAGGGGTCAAAAAAATGCATTTTCGTTGTCGGCAGGATTTGAACCTGCGCAGGAAGATCCTAATGGATTTCTAGTCCATCGCCTTAACCACTCGGCCACGACAACGTTGACAGAAGAAAACAGGCTTGTTAGGAGTGAATGGGCCAACAGGCATAGCCTACAGAAAGTGAAATTTAACAACTGAAAGATAATGCAGTAACTCATTATAATGCAATAACACAAAATGTTCCCCTCATTCATTTGTTATTAAGTCCAGCTGTTTTCTTATTTAACCTTGATCTTTGCTCAGCTCCAGAAGGTCTGCATTTGAGAGTGTTTATTATGAATTGTTATTTCACTGTGTGAAGTTGTTATTTCATCATTCTTATTATTACTGCTGAGCAGCATGACTCCTGAGAGGCACTAAAAAACTGTCAGAAGTGGGATTTGAACCCACGCCTCCATGGGAGACTGCGACCTGAACGCAGCGCCTTAGACCGCTCGGCCATCCTGACTACAGCACAGTAACTGGGTATCGGGTTAAAGTGTATGCGGTAAAAGTAGAAATATGAACAACGCTCTAAAATCACCACAGAGACCAGAACAACTATGCACGATACTGACTTGCACTTTCAATAGTCATTTGTTTTTATAAATTAAAAAGTCCAGTCATTGATTTAACCTCAATATGGCCTTCAATGGGAAAGAGTAGTAAATCGTCATTGAATGAGCGCTAAACTGGCATCAGAATATGGCCATTCTGATATAAATGATAAAATTCCTCAGATAAGACTGAAAAAGTGTCTGGAAATATCAGCAACCATCAGGGTAAGAGTGACAACAGGTCCACATGGGGGAAATCCTTACAAATGGCTTAATGAGTCATTTCAACGCAATCGTGTTATTATTTATTTTCAGGGTTTAACAAGGCAGCTCACCTGTGACTTTGACATTAGATGCGGCGACTTTGATTACCCTGCAGACGATATTTTTGTTCTTCCCGCCAATACAATCCACTGACAACGACCGACGAGTTCTGCGTTCCGAGATTATTTTTGTTATTTGCCTGTTTGGGGCCCGCCTGTGAAATTGCGCGATTCTTGCAATTCTCTTTCAGCCTCTCATCAACTAGCTGTTTTTGCAGAATATTACAAATACGATAGTTATTCACTACTCATATTAACTAGGTGTCATTTACGTTACCTTAAGTCATTATTTTTCAACTGGATTTTACAAAGGTGCATGACATGCAGGCGCTAAAAAGTTGTCAGGAGGGGGTTTCAAACCATGCCTATAGGGGAGTCTGCGACCTGAATGACTTAATGGTTATTTTCAATGCAATCGAGTTTTTTCTTTTTCTTTTAGGGTTTAACAAGGTTTCTCACCTGTTACCTGTGGCTTGACTTTAGATGTGGCCAGTTCGATTACCCTGCAGACTATAAGAGTGTCTTCAGAATATGGCCAATTTGACATGAATTTAAAAATGCCTCAGATAGGACCAAAAAAGTGTCTGGAGCTTCCCGTCAGGGTAAGAGTGACAACAGGTTTCCACATGTCAAAATGGGGGAAATCTTAGCAAATGGCTTCATGGTTATTCATGAGAATCGTGTTGTTGTATTGTTGAGTGTATCATGGGATCTCACCTGAAATCTGTGGCTTGACTACAAACCTGTAACCTATGCTACTGTGGCCTATAGAGCTAGAAGGCTGGATAACCAGGTGTGTAAAGGTGTGAAGTGGGACAGATGGCCTGCAGTCCTATCCCAAATGGACAACTAATCCCTATGTACTTGCGGAGATCTGAGAGGATGCGATTGGTATAAGAAACACGACTAAACTTCAACCTCCGGAGGGGTCAAAAAAATGCATTTTCGTTGTCGGCAGGATTTGAACCTGCGCAGGAAGATCCTAATGGATTTCTAGTCCATCGCCTTAACCACTCGGCCACGACAACGTTGACAGAAGAAAACAAGCTTGTTAGGAGTGAATGGGCCAACAGGCATAGCCTACAGAAAGTGAAATTTAACAACTGAAAGATAATGCAGTAACTCATTATAATGCAATAACACAAAATGTTCCCCTCATTCATTTGTTATTAAGTCCAGCTGTTTTCTTATTTAACCTTGATCTTTGCTCAGCTCCAGAAGGTCTGCATTTGAGAGTGTTTATTATGAATTGTTATTTCACTGTGTGAAGTTGTTATTTCATCATTCTTATTATTACTGCTGAGCAGCATGACTCCTGAGAGGCACTAAAAAACTGTCAGAAGTGGGATTTGAACCCACGCCTCCATGGGAGACTGCGACCTGAACGCAGCGCCTTAGACCGCTCGGCCATCCTGACTACAGCACAGTAACTGGGTATCGGGTTAAAGTGTATGCGGTAAAAGTAGAAATATGAACAACGCTCTAAAATCACCACAGAGACCAGAACAACTATGCACGATACTGACTTGCACTTTCAATAGTCATTTGTTTTTATAAATTAAAAAGTCCAGTCATTGATTTAACCTCAATATGGCCTTCAATGGGAAAGAGTAGTAAATCGTCATTGAATGAGCGCTAAACTGGCATCAGAATATGGCCATTCTGATATAAATGATAAAATTCCTCAGATAAGACTGAAAAAGTGTCTGGAAATATCAGCAACCATCAGGGTAAGAGTGACAACAGGTCCACATGGGGGAAATCCTTACAAATGGCTTAATGAGTCATTTCAACGCAATCGTGTTATTATTTATTTTCAGGGTTTAACAAGGCAGCTCACCTGTGACTTTGACATTAGATGCGGCGACTTTGATTACCCTGCAGACGATATTTTTGTTCTTCCCGCCAATACAATCCACTGACAACGACCGACGAGTTCTGCGTTCCGAGATTATTTTTGTTATTTGCCTGTTTGGGGCCCGCCTGTGAAATTGCGCGATTCTTGCAATTCTCTTTCAGCCTCTCATCAACTAGCTGTTTTTGCAGAATATTACAAATACGATAGTTATTCACTACTCATATTAACTAGGTGTCATTTACGTTACCTTAAGTCATTTATTTTTCAACTGGATTTTACAAAGGTGCATGACATGCAGGCGCTAAAAAGTTGTCAGGAGGGGGTTTCAAACCATGCCTATAGGGGAGTCTGCGACCTGAATGACTTAATGGTTATTTTCAATGCAATCAAGTTTTTTCTTTTTCTTTTAGGGTTTAACAAGGTTTCTCACCTGTTACCTGTGGCTTGACTTTAGATGTGGCCAGTTCGATTACCCTGCAGACTATAAGAGTGTCTTCAGAATATGGCCAATTTGACATGAATTTAAAAATGCCTCAGATAGGACCAAAAAAGTGTCTGGAGCTTCCCGTCAGGGTAAGAGTGACAACAGGTTTCCACATGTCAAAATGGGGGAAATCTTAGCAAATGGCTTAATGGTTATTCATGAGAATCGTGTTGTTGTATTGTTGAGTGTATCATGGGATCTCACCTGAAATCTGTGGCTTGACTACAAACCTGTAACCTATGCTACTGTGGCCTATAGAGCTAGAAGGCTGGATAACCAGGTGTGTAAAGGTGTGAAGTGGGATAGATGGCCTGCAGTCCTATCCCAAATGGACAACTAATCCCTATGTACTTGCGGAGATCTGAGAGGATGCGATTGGTATAAGAAACACGACTAAACTTCAACCTCCGGAGGGGTCAAAAAAATGCATTTTCGTTGTCGGCAGGATTTGAACCTACGCAGGAAGATCCTAATGGATTTCTAGTCCATCGCCTTAACCACTCGGCCACGACAACGTTGACAGAAGAAAACAGGCTTGTTAGGAGTGAATGGGCCAACAGGCATAGCCTACAGAAAGTGAAATTTAACAACTGAAAGATAATGCAGTAACTCATTATAATGCAATAACACAAAATGTTCCCCTCATTCATTTGTTATTAAGTCCAGCTGTTTTCTTATTTAACCTTGATCTTTGCTCAGCTCCAGAAGGTCTGCATTTGAGAGTGTTTATTATGAATTGTTATTTCACTGTGTGAAGTTGTTATTTCATCATTCTTATTATTACTGCTGAGCAGCATGACTCCTGAGAGGCACTAAAAAACTGTCAGAAGTGGGATTTGAACCCACGCCTCCATGGGAGACTGCGACCTGAACGCAGCGCCTTAGACCGCTCGGCCATCCTGACTACAGCACAGTAACTGGGTATCGGGTTAAAGTGTATGCGGTAAAAGTAGAAATATGAACAACGCTCTAAAATCACCACAGAGACCAGAACAACTATGCACGATACTGACTTGCACTTTCAATAGTCATTTGTTTTTATAAATTAAAAAGTCCAGTCATTGATTTAACCTCAATATGGCCTTCAATGGGAAAGAGTAGTAAATCGTCATTGAATGAGCGCTAAACTGGCATCAGAATATGGCCATTCTGATATAAATGATAAAATTCCTCAGATAAGACTGAAAAAGTGTCTGGAAATATCAGCAACCATCAGGGTAAGAGTGACAACAGGTCCACATGGGGGAAATCCTTACAAATGGCTTAATGAGTCATTTCAACGCAATCGTGTTATTATTTATTTTCAGGGTTTAACAAGGCAGCTCACCTGTGATTTGACATTAGATGCGGCGACTTTGATTACCCTGCAGACGATATTTTTGTTCTTCCCGCCAATACAATCCACTGACAACGACCGACGAGTTCTGCGTTCCGAGATTATTTTTGTTATTTGCCTGTTTGGGGCCCGCCTGTGAAATTGCGCGATTCTTGCAATTCTCTTTCAGCCTCTCATCAACTAGCTGTTTTTGCAGAATATTACAAATACGATAGTTATTCACTACTCATATTAACTAGGTGTCATTTACGTTACCTTAAGTCATTCATTTTTCAACTGGATTTTACAAAGGTGCATGACATGCAGGCGCTAAAAAGTTGTCAGGAGGGGGTTTCAAACCATGCCTATAGGGGAGTCTGCGACCTGAATGACTTAATGGTTATTTTCAATGCAATCGAGTTTTTTCTTTTTCTTTTAGGGTTTAACAAGGTTTCTCACCTGTTACCTGTGGCTTGACTTTAGATGTGGCCAGTTCGATTACCCTGCAGACTATAAGAGTGTCTTCAGAATATGGCCAATTTGACATGAATTTAAAAATGCCTCAGATAGGACCAAAAAAGTGTCTGGAGCTTCCCGTCAGGGTAAGAGTGACAACAGGTTTCCACATGTCAAAATGGGGGAAATCTTAGCAAATGGCTTAATGGTTATTCATGAGAATCGTGTTGTTGTATTGTTGAGTGTATCATGGGATCTCACCTGAAATCTGTGGCTTGACTACAAACCTGTAACCTATGCTACTGTGGCCTATAGAGCTAGAAGGCTGGATAACCAGGTGTGTAAAGGTGTGAAGTGGGATAGATGGCCTGCAGTCCTATCCCAAATGGACAACTAATCCCTATGTACTTGCGGAGATCTGAGAGGATGCGATTGGTATAAGAAACACGACTAAACTTCAACCTCCGGAGGGGTCAAAAAAATGCATTTTCGTTGTCGGCAGGATTTGAACCTGCGCAGGAAGATCCTAATGGATTTCTAGTCCATCGCCTTAACCACTCGGCCACGACAACGTTGACAGAAGAAAACAAGCTTGTTAGGAGTGAATGGGCCAACAGGCATAGCCTACAGAAAGTGAAATTTAACAACTGAAAGATAATGCAGTAACTCATTATAATGCAATAACACAAAATGTTCCCCTCATTCATTTGTTATTAAGTCCAGCTGTTTTCTTATTTAACCTTGATCTTTGCTCAGCTCCAGAAGGTCTGCATTTGAGAGTGTTTATTATGAATTGTTATTTCACTGTGTGAAGTTGTTATTTCATCATTCTTATTATTACTGCTGAGCAGCATGACTCCTGAGAGGCACTAAAAAACTGTCAGAAGTGGGATTTGAACCCACGCCTCCATGGGAGACTGCGACCTGAACGCAGCGCCTTAGACCGCTCGGCCATCCTGACTACAGCACAGTAACTGGGTATCGGGTTAAAGTGTATGCGGTAAAAGTAGAAATATGAACAACGCTCTAAAATCACCACAGAGACCAGAACAACTATGCACGATACTGACTTGCACTTTCAATAGTCATTTGTTTTTATAAATTAAAAAGTCCAGTCATTGATTTAACCTCAATATGGCCTTCAATGGGAAAGAGTAGTAAATCGTCATTGAATGAGCGCTAAACTGGCATCAGAATATGGCCATTCTGATATAAATGATAAAATTCCTCAGATAAGACTGAAAAAGTGTCTGGAAATATCAGCAACCATCAGGGTAAGAGTGACAACAGGTCCACATGGGGGAAATCCTTACAAATGGCTTAATGAGTCATTTCAACGCAATCGTGTTATTATTTATTTTCAGGGTTTAACAAGGCAGCTCACCTGTGATTTGACATTAGATGCGGCGACTTTGATTACCCTGCAGACGATATTTTTGTTCTTCCCGCCAATACAATCCACTGACAACGACCGACGAGTTCTGCGTTCCGAGATTATTTTTGTTATTTGCCTGTTTGGGGCCCGCCTGTGAAATTGCGCGATTCTTGCAATTCTCTTTCAGCCTCTCATCAACTAGCTGTTTTTGCAGAATATTACAAATACGATAGTTATTCACTACTCATATTAACTAGGTGTCATTTACGTTACCTTAAGTCATTATTTTTCAACTGGATTTTACAAAGGTGCATGACATGCAGGCGCTAAAAAGTTGTCAGGAGGGGGTTTCAAACCATGCCTATAGGGGAGTCTGCGACCTGAATGACTTAATGGTTATTTTCAATGCAATCGAGTTTTTTCTTTTTCTTTTAGGGTTTAACAAGGTTTCTCACCTGTTACCTGTGGCTTGACTTTAGATGTGGCCAGTTCGATTACCCTGCAGACTATAAGAGTGTCTTCAGAATATGGCCAATTTGACATGAATTTAAAAATGCCTCAGATAGGACCAAAAAAGTGTCTGGAGCTTCCCGTCAGGGTAAGAGTGACAACAGGTTTCCACATGTCAAAATGGGGGAAATCTTAGCAAATGGCTTAATGGTTATTCATGAGAATCGTGTTGTTGTATTGTTGAGTGTATCATGGGATCTCACCTGAAATCTGTGGCTTGACTACAAACCTGTAACCTATGCTACTGTGGCCTATAGAGCTAGAAGGCTGGATAACCAGGTGTGTAAAGGTGTGAAGTGGGATAGATGGCCTGCAGTCCTATCCCAAATGGACAACTAATCCCTATGTACTTGCGGAGATCTGAGAGGATGCGATTGGTATAAGAAACACGACTAAACTTCAACCTCCGGAGGGGTCAAAAAAATGCATTTTCGTTGTCGGCAGGATTTGAACCTGCGCAGGAAGATCCTAATGGATTTCTAGTCCATCGCCTTAACCACTCGGCCACGACAACGTTGACAGAAGAAAACAGGCTTGTTAGGAGTGAATGGGCCAACAGGCATAGCCTACAGAAAGTGAAATTTAACAACTGAAAGATAATGCAGTAACTCATTATAATGCAATAACACAAAATGTTCCCCTCATTCATTTGTTATTAAGTCCAGCTGTTTTCTTATTTAACCTTGATCTTTGCTCAGCTCCAGAAGGTCTGCATTTGAGAGTGTTTATTATGAATTGTTATTTCACTGTGTGAAGTTGTTATTTCATCATTCTTATTATTACTGCTGAGCAGCATGACTCCTGAGAGGCACTAAAAAACTGTCAGAAGTGGGATTTGAACCCACGCCTCCATGGGAGACTGCGACCTGAACGCAGCGCCTTAGACCGCTCGGCCATCCTGACTACAGCACAGTAACTGGGTATCGGGTTAAAGTGTATGCGGTAAAAGTAGAAATATGAACAACGCTCTAAAATCACCACAGAGACCAGAACAACTATGCACGATACTGACTTGCACTTTCAATAGTCATTTGTTTTTATAAATTAAAAAGTCCAGTCATTGATTTAACCTCAATATGGCCTTCAATGGGAAAGAGTAGTAAATCGTCATTGAATGAGCGCTAAACTGGCATCAGAATATGGCCATTCTGATATAAATGATAAAATTCCTCAGATAAGACTGAAAAAGTGTCTGGAAATATCAGCAACCATCAGGGTAAGAGTGACAACAGGTCCACATGGGGGAAATCCTTACAAATGGCTTAATGAGTCATTTCAACGCAATCGTGTTATTATTTATTTTCAGGGTTTAACAAGGCAGCTCACCTGTGATTTGACATTAGATGCGGCGACTTTGATTACCCTGCAGACGATATTTTTGTTCTTCCCGCCAATACAATCCACTGACAACGACCGACGAGTTCTGCGTTCCGAGATTATTTTTGTTATTTGCCTGTTTGGGGCCCGCCTGTGAAATTGCGCGATTCTTGCAATTCTCTTTCAGCCTCTCATCAACTAGCTGTTTTTGCAGAATATTACAAATACGATAGTTATTCACTACTCATATTAACTAGGTGTCATTTACGTTACCTTAAGTCATTTATTTTTCAACTGGATTTTACAAAGGTGCATGACATGCAGGCGCTAAAAAGTTGTCAGGAGGGGGTTTCAAACCATGCCTATAGGGGAGTCTGCGACCTGAATGACTTAATGGTTATTTTCAATGCAATCGAGTTTTTTCTTTTTCTTTTAGGGTTTAACAAGGTTTCTCACCTGTTACCTGTGGCTTGACTTTAGATGTGGCCAGTTCGATTACCCTGCAGACTATAAGAGTGTCTTCAGAATATGGCCAATTTGACATGAATTTAAAAATGCCTCAGATAGGACCAAAAAAGTGTCTGGAGCTTCCCGTCAGGGTAAGAGTGACAACAGGTTTCCACATGTCAAAATGGGGGAAATCTTAGCAAATGGCTTAATGGTTATTCATGAGAATCGTGTTGTTGTATTGTTGAGTGTATCATGGGATCTCACCTGAAATCTGTGGCTTGACTACAAACCTGTAACCTATGCTACTGTGGCCTATAGAGCTAGAAGGCTGGATAACCAGGTGTGTAAAGGTGTGAAGTGGGATAGATGGCCTGCAGTCCTATCCCAAATGGACAACTAATCCCTATGTACTTGCGGAGATCTGAGAGGATGCGATTGGTATAAGAAACACGACTAAACTTCAACCTCCGGAGGGGTCAAAAAAATGCATTTTCGTTGTCGGCAGGATTTGAACCTACGCAGGAAGATCCTAATGGATTTCTAGTCCATCGCCTTAACCACTCGGCCACGACAACGTTGACAGAAGAAAACAGGCTTGTTAGGAGTGAATGGGCCAACAGGCATAGCCTACAGAAAGTGAAATTTAACAACTGAAAGATAATGCAGTAACTCATTATAATGCAATAACACAAAATGTTCCCCTCATTCATTTGTTATTAAGTCCAGCTGTTTTCTTATTTAACCTTGATCTTTGCTCAGCTCCAGAAGGTCTGCATTTGAGAGTGTTTATTATGAATTGTTATTTCACTGTGTGAAGTTGTTATTTCATCATTCTTATTATTACTGCTGAGCAGCATGACTCCTGAGAGGCACTAAAAAACTGTCAGAAGTGGGATTTGAACCCACGCCTCCATGGGAGACTGCGACCTGAACGCAGCGCCTTAGACCGCTCGGCCATCCTGACTACAGCACAGTAACTGGGTATCGGGTTAAAGTGTATGCGGTAAAAGTAGAAATATGAACAACGCTCTAAAATCACCACAGAGACCAGAACAACTATGCACGATACTGACTTGCACTTTCAATAGTCATTTGTTTTTATAAATTAAAAAGTCCAGTCATTGATTTAACCTCAATATGGCCTTCAATGGGAAAGAGTAGTAAATCGTCATTGAATGAGCGCTAAACTGGCATCAGAATATGGCCATTCTGATATAAATGATAAAATTCCTCAGATAAGACTGAAAAAGTGTCTGGAAATATCAGCAACCATCAGGGTAAGAGTGACAACAGGTCCACATGGGGGAAATCCTTACAAATGGCTTAATGGGTCATTTCAACGCAATCGTGTTATTATTTATTTTTAGGGTTTAACAAGGCAGCTCACCTGTGACTTGACATTAGATGCGGCGACTTCGATTACCCTGCAGACGATATTTTTGTTCTTCCCGCCAATACAATCCACTGACAACGACCGACGAGTTCTGCGTTCCGAGATTATTTTTGTTATTTGCCTGTTTGGGGCCCGCCTGTGAAATTGCGCGATTCTTGCAATTCTCTTTCAGCCTCTCATCAACTAGCTGTTTTTGCAGAATATTACAAATACGATAGTTATTCACTACTCATATTAACTAGGTGTCATTTACGTTACCTTAAGTCATTTATTTTTCAACTGGATTTTACAAAGGTGCATGACATGCAGGCGCTAAAAAGTTGTCAGGAGGGGGTTTCAAACCATGCCTATAGGGGAGTCTGCGACCTGAATGACTTAATGGTTATTTTCAATGCAATCGAGTTTTTTCTTTTTCTTTTAGGGTTTAACAAGGTTTCTCACCTGTTACCTGTGGCTTGACTTTAGATGTGGCCAGTTCGATTACCCTGCAGACTATAAGAGTGTCTTCAGAATATGGCCAATTTGACATGAATTTAAAAATGCCTCAGATAGGACCAAAAAAGTGTCTGGAGCTTCCCGTCAGGGTAAGAGTGACAACAGGTTTCCACATGTCAAAATGGGGGAAATCTTAGCAAATGGCTTAATGGTTATTCATGAGAATCGTGTTGTTGTATTGTTGAGTGTATCATGGGATCTCACCTGAAATCTGTGGCTTGACTACAAACCTGTAACCTATGCTACTGTGGCCTATAGAGCTAGAAGGCTGGATAACCAGGTGTGTAAAGGTGTGAAGTGGGACAGATGGCCTGCAGTCCTATCCCAAATGGACAACTAATCCCTATGTACTTGCGGAGATCTGAGAGGATGCGATTGGTATAAGAAACACGACTAAACTTCAACCTCCGGAGGGGTCAAAAAAATGCATTTTCGTTGTCGGCAGGATTTGAACCTGCGCAGGAAGATCCTAATGGATTTCTAGTCCATCGCCTTAACCACTCGGCCACGACAACATTGACAGAAGAAAACAAGCTTGTTAGGAGTGAATGGGCCAACAGGCATAGCCTACAGAAAGTGAAATTTAACAACTGAAAGATAATGCAGTAACTCATTATAATGCAATAACACAAAATGTTCCCCTCATTCATTTGTTATTAAGTCCAGCTGTTTTCTTATTTAACCTTGATCTTTGCTCAGCTCCAGAAGGTCTGCATTTGAGAGTGTTTATTATGAATTGTTATTTCACTGTGTGAAGTTGTTATTTCATCATTCTTATTATTACTGCTGAGCAGCATGACTCCTGAGAGGCACTAAAAAACTGTCAGAAGTGGGATTTGAACCCACGCCTCCATGGGAGACTGCGACCTGAACGCAGCGCCTTAGACCGCTCGGCCATCCTGACTACAGCACAGTAACTGGGTATCGGGTTAAAGTGTATGCGGTAAAAGTAGAAATATGAACAACGCTCTAAAATCACCACAGAGACCAGAACAACTATGCACGATACTGACTTGCACTTTCAATAGTCATTTGTTTTTATAAATTAAAAAGTCCAGTCATTGATTTAACCTCAATATGGCCTTCAATGGGAAAGAGTAGTAAATCGTCATTGAATGAGCGCTAAACTGGCATCAGAATATGGCCATTCTGATATAAATGATAAAATTCCTCAGATAAGACTGAAAAAGTGTCTGGAAATATCAGCAACCATCAGGGTAAGAGTGACAACAGGTCCACATGGGGGAAATCCTTACAAATGGCTTAATGAGTCATTTCAACGCAATCGTGTTATTATTTATTTTCAGGGTTTAACAAGGCAGCTCACCTGTGATTTGACATTAGATGCGGCGACTTTGATTACCCTGCAGACGATATTTTTGTTCTTCCCGCCAATACAATCCACTGACAACGACCGACGAGTTCTGCGTTCCGAGATTATTTTTGTTATTTGCCTGTTTGGGGCCCGCCTGTGAAATTGCGCGATTCTTGCAATTCTCTTTCAGCCTCTCATCAACTAGCTGTTTTTGCAGAATATTACAAATACGATAGTTATTCACTACTCATATTAACTAGGTGTCATTTACGTTACCTTAAGTCATTTATTTTTCAACTGGATTTTACAAAGGTGCATGACATGCAGGCGCTAAAAAGTTGTCAGGAGGGGGTTTCAAACCATGCCTATAGGGGAGTCTGCGACCTGAATGACTTAATGGTTATTTTCAATGCAATTGAAGTTTTTTCTTTTTCTTTTAGGGTTTAACAAGGTTTCTCACCTGTTACCTGTGGCTTGACTTTAGATGTGGCCAGTTCGATTACCCTGCAGACTATAAGAGTGTCTTCAGAATATGGCCAATTTGACATGAATTTAAAAATGCCTCAGATAGGACCAAAAAAGTGTCTGGAGCTTCCCGTCAGGGTAAGAGTGACAACAGGTTTCCACATGTCAAAATGGGGGAAATCTTAGCAAATGGCTTCATGGTTATTCATGAGAATCGTGTTGTTGTATTGTTGAGTGTATCATGGGATCTCACCTGAAATCTGTGGCTTGACTACAAACCTGTAACCTATGCTACTGTGGCCTATAGAGCTAGAAGGCTGGATAACCAGGTGTGTAAAGGTGTGAAGTGGGATAGATGGCCTGCAGTCCTATCCCAAATGGACAACTAATCCCTATGTACTTGCGGAGATCTGAGAGGATGCGATTGGTATAAGAAACACGACTAAACTTCAACCTCCGGAGGGGTCAAAAAAATGCATTTTCGTTGTCGGCAGGATTTGAACCTGCGCAGGAAGATCCTAATGGATTTCTAGTCCATCGCCTTAACCACTCGGCCACGACAACGTTGACAGAAGAAAACAGGCTTGTTAGGAGTGAATGGGCCAACAGGCATAGCCTACAGAAAGTGAAATTTAACAACTGAAAGATAATGCAGTAACTCATTATAATGCAATAACACAAAATGTTCCCCTCATTCATTTGTTATTAAGTCCAGCTGTTTTCTTATTTAACCTTGATCTTTGCTCAGCTCCAGAAGGTCTGCATTTGAGAGTGTTTATTATGAATTGTTATTTCACTGTGTGAAGTTGTTATTTCATCATTCTTATTATTACTGCTGAGCAGCATGACTCCTGAGAGGCACTAAAAAACTGTCAGAAGTGGGATTTGAACCCACGCCTCCATGGGAGACTGCGACCTGAACGCAGCGCCTTAGACCGCTCGGCCATCCTGACTACAGCACAGTAACTGGGTATCGGGTTAAAGTGTATGCGGTAAAAGTAGAAATATGAACAACGCTCTAAAATCACCACAGAGACCAGAACAACTATGCACGATACTGACTTGCACTTTCAATAGTCATTTGTTTTTATAAATTAAAAAGTCCAGTCATTGATTTAACCTCAATATGGCCTTCAATGGGAAAGAGTAGTAAATCGTCATTGAATGAGCGCTAAACTGGCATCAGAATATGGCCATTCTGATATAAATGATAAAATTCCTCAGATAAGACTGAAAAAGTGTCTGGAAATATCAGCAACCATCAGGGTAAGAGTGACAACAGGTCCACATGGGGGAAATCCTTACAAATGGCTTAATGGGTCATTTCAACGCAATCGTGTTATTATTTATTTTTAGGGTTTAACAAGGCAGCTCACCTGTGACTTGACATTAGATGCGGCGACTTCGATTACCCTGCAGACGATATTTTTGTTCTTCCCGCCAATACAATCCACTGACAACGACCGACGAGTTCTGCGTTCCGAGATTATTTTTGTTATTTGCCTGTTTGGGGCCCGCCTGTGAAATTGCGCGATTCTTGCAATTCTCTTTCAGCCTCTCATCAACTAGCTGTTTTTGCAGAATATTACAAATTCGATAGTTATTCACTACTCATATTAACTAGGTGTCATTTACGTTACCTTAAGTCATTTATTTTTCAACTGGATTTTACAAAGGTGCATGACATGCAGGCGCTAAAAAGTTGTCAGGAGGGGGTTTCAAACCATGCCTATAGGGGAGTCTGCGACCTGAATGACTTAATGGTTATTTTCAATGCAATTGAGTTTTTTCTTTTTCTTTTAGGGTTTAACAAGGTTTCTCACCTGTTACCTGTGGCTTGACTTTAGATGTGGCCAGTTCGATTACCCTGCAGACTATAAGAGTGTCTTCAGAATATGGCCAATTTGACATGAATTTAAAAATGCCTCAGATTGGACCAAAAATGTGTCTGGAGCTTCCCGTCAGGGTAAGAGTGACAACAGGTTTCCACATGTCAAAATGGGGGAAATCTTAGCAAATGGCTTAATGGTTATTCATGAGAATCGTGTTGTTGTATTGTTGAGTGTATCATGGGATCTCACCTGAAATCTGTGGCTTGACTACAAACCTGTAACCTATGCTACTGTGGCCTATAGAGCTAGAAGGCTGGATAACCAGGTGTGTAAAGGTGTGAAGTGGGACAGATGGCCTGCAGTCCTATCCCAAATGGACAACTAATCCCTATGTACTTGCGGAGATCTGAGAGGATGCGATTGGTATAAGAAACACGACTAAACTTCAACCTCCGGAGGGGTCAAAAAAATGCATTTTCGTTGTCGGCAGGATTTGAACCTGCGCAGGAAGATCCTAATGGATTTCTAGTCCATCGCCTTAACCACTCGGCCACGACAACATTGACAGAAGAAAACAAGCTTGTTAGGAGTGAATGGGCCAACAGGCATAGCCTACAGAAAGTGAAATTTAACAACTGAAAGATAATGCAGTAACTCATTATAATGCAATAACACAAAATGTTCCCCTCATTCATTTGTTATTAAGTCCAGCTGTTTTCTTATTTAACCTTGATCTTTGCTCAGCTCCAGAAGGTCTGCATTTGAGAGTGTTTATTATGAATTGTTATTTCACTGTGTGAAGTTGTTATTTCATCATTCTTATTATTACTGCTGAGCAGCATGACTCCTGAGAGGCACTAAAAAACTGTCAGAAGTGGGATTTGAACCCACGCCTCCATGGGAGACTGCGACCTGAACGCAGCGCCTTAGACCGCTCGGCCATCCTGACTACAGCACAGTAACTGGGTATCGGGTTAAAGTGTATGCGGTAAAAGTAGAAATATGAACAACGCTCTAAAATCACCACAGAGACCAGAACAACTATGCACGATACTGACTTGCACTTTCAATAGTCATTTGTTTTTATAAATTAAAAAGTCCAGTCATTGATTTAACCTCAATATGGCCTTCAATGGGAAAGAGTAGTAAATCGTCATTGAATGAGCGCTAAACTGGCATCAGAATATGGCCATTCTGATATAAATGATAAAATTCCTCAGATAAGACTGAAAAAGTGTCTGGAAATATCAGCAACCATCAGGGTAAGAGTGACAACAGGTCCACATGGGGGAAATCCTTACAAATGGCTTAATGAGTCATTTCAACGCAATCGTGTTATTATTTATTTTCAGGGTTTAACAAGGCAGCTCACCTGTGATTTGACATTAGATGCGGCGACTTTGATTACCCTGCAGACGATATTTTTGTTCTTCCCGCCAATACAATCCACTGACAACGACCGACGAGTTCTGCGTTCCGAGATTATTTTTGTTATTTGCCTGTTTGGGGCCCGCCTGTGAAATTGCGCGATTCTTGCAATTCTCTTTCAGCCTCTCATCAACTAGCTGTTTTTGCAGAATATTACAAATACGATAGTTATTCACTACTCATATTAACTAGGTGTCATTTACGTTACCTTAAGTCATTTATTTTTCAACTGGATTTTACAAAGGTGCATGACATGCAGGCGCTAAAAAGTTGTCAGGAGGGGGTTTCAAACCATGCCTATAGGGGAGTCTGCGACCTGAATGACTTAATGGTTATTTTCAATGCAATTGAGTTTTTTCTTTTTCTTTTAGGGTTTAACAAGGTTTCTCACCTGTTACCTGTGGCTTGACTTTAGATGTGGCCAGTTCGATTACCCTGCAGACTATAAGAGTGTCTTCAGAATATGGCCAATTTGACATGAATTTAAAAATGCCTCAGATAGGACCAAAAAAGTGTCTGGAGCTTCCCGTCAGGGTAAGAGTGACAACAGGTTTCCACATGTCAAAATGGGGGAAATCTTAGCAAATGGCTTAATGGTTATTCATGAGAATCGTGTTGTTGTATTGTTGAGTGTATCATGGGATCTCACCTGAAATCTGTGGCTTGACTACAAACCTGTAACCTATGCTACTGTGGCCTATAGAGCTAGAAGGCTGGATAACCAGGTGTGTAAAGGTGTGAAGTGGGATAGATGGCCTGCAGTCCTATCCCAAATGGACAACTAATCCCTATGTACTTGCGGAGATCTGAGAGGATGCGATTGGTATAAGAAACACGACTAAACTTCAACCTCCGGAGGGGTCAGAAAAAATGCATTTTCGTTGTCGGCAGGATTTGAACCTACGCAGGAAGATCCTAATGGATTTCTAGTCCATCGCCTTAACCACTCGGCCACGACAAACGTTGACAGAATGAAAACAGGCTTGTTAGGAGTGAATGGGCCAACAGGCATAGCCTACAGAAAGTGAAATTTAACAACTGAAAGATAATGCAGTAACTCATTATAATGCAATAACACAAAATGTTCCCCTCATTCATTTGTTATTAAGTCCAGCTGTTTTCTTATTTAACCTTGATCTTTGCTCAGCTCCAGAAGGTCTGCATTTGAGAGTGTTTATTATGAATTGTTATTTCACTGTGTGAAGTTGTTATTTCATCATTCTTATTATTACTGCTGAGCAGCATGACTCCTGAGAGGCACTAAAAAACTGTCAGAAGTGGGATTTGAACCCACGCCTCCATGG
The DNA here is from genome assembly GCF_013265735.2 of Oncorhynchus mykiss. NCBI lineage: Eukaryota > Metazoa > Chordata > Actinopteri > Salmoniformes > Salmonidae > Oncorhynchus > Oncorhynchus mykiss. The sequence continues at coordinate 14,370 of NW_023493948.1, read as the reverse complement.
GAGACTGCGACCTGAACGCAGCGCCTTAGACCGCTCGGCCATCCTGACTACAGCACAGTAACTGGGTATCGGGTTAAAGTGTATGCGGTAAAAGTAGAAATATGAACAACGCTCTAAAATCACCACAGAGACCAGAACAACTATGCACGATACTGACTTGCACTTTCAATAGTCATTTGTTTTTATAAATTAAAAAGTCCAGTCATTGATTTAACCTCAATATGGCCTTCAATGGGAAAGAGTAGTAAATCGTCATTGAATGAGCGCTAAACTGGCATCAGAATATGGCCATTCTGATATAAATGATAAAATTCCTCAGATAAGACTGAAAAAGTGTCTGGAAATATCAGCAACCATCAGGGTAAGAGTGACAACAGGTCCACATGGGGGAAATCCTTACAAATGGCTTAATGGGTCATTTCAACGCAATCGTGTTATTATTTATTTTTAGGGTTTAACAAGGCAGCTCACCTGTGACTTGACATTAGATGCGGCGACTTCGATTACCCTTGCAGACGATATTTTTGTTCTTCCCGCCAATACAATCCACTGACAACGACCGACGAGTTCTGCGTTCCGAGATTATTTTTGTTATTTGCCTGTTTGGGGCCCGCCTGTGAAATTGCTCGATTCTTGCAATTCTCTTTCAGCCTCTCATCAACTAGCTGTTTTTGCAGAATATTAAAAATATCGATAGTTATTCACTACTCATATTAACTAGGTGTCATTTACGTTACCTTAAGTCATTTATTTTTCAACTGGATTTTACAAAGGTGCATGACATGCAGGCGCTAAAAAGTTGTCAGGAGGGGGTTTCAAACCATGCCTATAGGGGAGTCTGCGACCTGAATGACTTAATGGTTATTTCAATGCAATCGAGTTTTTCTTTTTCTTTTAGGGTTTAACAAGGTTTCTCACCTGTTACCTGTGGCTTGACTTTAGATGTGGCCAGTTCGATTACCCTGCAGACTATAAGAGTGTCTTCAGAATATGGCCAATTTGACATGAATTTAAAAATGCCTCAGATAGGACCAAAAAAGTGTCTGGAGCTTCCCGTCAGGGTAAGAGTGACAACAGGTTTCCACATGTCAAAATGGGGGAAATCTTAGCAAATGGCTTCATGGTTATTCATGAGAATCGTGTTGTTGTATTGTTGAGTGTATCATGGGATCTCACCTGAAATCTGTGGCTTGACTACAAACCTGTAACCTATGCTACTGTGGCCTATAGAGCTAGAAGGCTGGATAACCAGGTGTGTAAAGGTGTGAAGTGGGACAGATGGCCTGCAGTCCTATCCCAAATGGACAACTAATCCCTATGTACTTGCGGAGATCTGAGAGGATGCGATTGGTATAAGAAACACGACTAAACTTCAACCTCCGGAGGGGTCAAAAAAATGCATTTTCAGTTGTCGGCAGGATTTGAACCTGCGCAGGAAGATCCTAATGGATTTCTAGTCCATCGCCTTAACCACTCGGCCACGACAACGTTGACAGAAGAAAACAAGGCTTGTTAGGAGTGAATGGGCCAACAGGCATAGCCTACAGAAAGTGAAATTTAACAACTGAAAGATAATGCAGTAACTCATTATAATGCAATAACACAAAATGTTCCCCTCATTCATTTGTTATTAAGTCCAGCTGTTTTCTTATTTAACCTTGATCTTTGCTCAGCTCCAGAAGGTCTGCATTTGAGAGTGTTTATTATGAATTGTTATTTCACTGTGTGAAGTTGTTATTTCATCATTCTTATTATTACTGCTGAGCAGCATGACTCCTGAGAGGCACTAAAAAACTGTCAGAAGTGGGATTTGAACCCACGCCTCCATGGGAGACTGCGACCTGAACGCAGCGCCTTAGACCGCTCGGCCATCCTGACTACAGCACAGTAACTGGGTATCGGGTTAAAGTGTATGCGGTAAAAGTAGAAATATGAACAACGCTCTAAAATCACCACAGAGACCAGAACAACTATGCACGATACTGACTTGCACTTTCAATAGTCATTTGTTTTTATAAATTAAAAAGTCCAGTCATTGATTTAACCTCAATATGGCCTTCAATGGGAAAGAGTAGTAAATCGTCATTGAATGAGCGCTAAACTGGCATCAGAATATGGCCATTCTGATATAAATGATAAAATTCCTCAGATAAGACTGAAAAAGTGTCTGGAAATATCAGCAACCATCAGGGTAAGAGTGACAACAGGTCCACATGGGGGAAATCCTTACAAATGGCTTAATGAGTCATTTCAACGCAATCGTGTTATTATTTATTTTTAGGGTTTAACAAGGCAGCTCACCTGTGACTTGACATTAGATGCGGCGACTTCGATTACCCTGCAGACGATATTTTTGTTCTTCCCGCCAATACAATCCACTGACAACGACCGACGAGTTCTGCGTTCCGAGATTATTTTTGTTATTTGCCTGTTTGGGGCCCGCCTGTGAAATTGCGCGATTCTTGCAATTCTCTTTCAGCCTCTCATCAACTAGCTGTTTTTGCAGAATATTAAAAATACGATAGTTATTCACTACTCATATTAACTAGGTGTCATTTACGTTACCTTAAGTCATTTATTTTTCAACTGGATTTTACAAAGGTGCATGACATGCAGGCGCTAAAAAGTTGTCAGGAGGGGGTTTCAAACCATGCCTATAGGGGAGTCTGCGACCTGAATGACTTAATGGTTATTTTCAATGCAATCAAGTTTTTTCTTTTTCTTTTAGGGTTTAACAAGGTTTCTCACCTGTTACCTGTGGCTTGACTTTAGATGTGGCCAGTTCGATTACCCTGCAGACTATAAGAGTGTCTTCAGAATATGGCCAATTTGACATGAATTTAAAAATGCCTCAGATAGGACCAAAAAAGTGTCTGGAGCTTCCCGTCAGGGTAAGAGTGACAACAGGTTTCCACATGTCAAAATGGGGGAAATCTTAGCAAATGGCTTAATGGTTATTCATGAGAATCGTGTTGTTGTATTGTTGAGTGTATCATGGGATCTCACCTGAAATCTGTGGCTTGACTACAAACCTGTAACCTATGCTACTGTGGCCTATAGAGCTAGAAGGCTGGATAACCAGGTGTGTAAAGGTGTGAAGTGGGATAGATGGCCTGCAGTCCTATCCCAAATGGACAACTAATCCCTATGTACTTGCGGAGATCTGAGAGGATGCGATTGGTATAAGAAACACGACTAAACTTCAACCTCCGGAGGGGTCAAAAAAATGCATTTTCATTGTCGGCAGGATTTGAACCTGCGCAGGAAGATCCTAATGGATTTCTAGTCCATCGCCTTAACCACTCGGCCACGACAACGTTGACAGAAGAAAACAGGCTTGTTAGGAGTGAATGGGCCAACAGGCATAGCCTACAGAAAGTGAAATTTAACAACTGAAAGATAATGCAGTAACTCATTATAATGCAATAACACAAAATGTTCCCCTCATTCATTTGTTATTAAGTCCAGCTGTTTTCTTATTTAACCTTGATCTTTGCTCAGCTCCAGAAGGTCTGCATTTGAGAGTGTTTATTATGAATTGTTATTTCACTGTGTGAAGTTGTTATTTCATCATTCTTATTATTACTGCTGAGCAGCATGACTCCTGAGAGGCACTAAAAAACTGTCAGAAGTGGGATTTGAACCCACGCCTCCATGGGAGACTGCGACCTGAACGCAGCGCCTTAGACCGCTCGGCCATCCTGACTACAGCACAGTAACTGGGTATCGGGTTAAAGTGTATGCGGTAAAAGTAGAAATATGAACAACGCTCTAAAATCACCACAGAGACCAGAACAACTATGCACGATACTGACTTGCACTTTCAATAGTCATTTGTTTTTATAAATTAAAAAGTCCAGTCATTGATTTAACCTCAATATGGCCTTCAATGGGAAAGAGTAGTAAATCGTCATTGAATGAGCGCTAAACTGGCATCAGAATATGGCCATTCTGATATAAATGATAAAATTCCTCAGATAAGACTGAAAAAGTGTCTGGAAATATCAGCAACCATCAGGGTAAGAGTGACAACAGGTCCACATGGGGGAAATCCTTACAAATGGCTTAATGGGTCATTTCAACGCAATCGTGTTATTATTTATTTTTAGGGTTTAACAAGGCAGCTCACCTGTGACTTGACATTAGATGCGGCGACTTCGATTACCCTGCAGACGATATTTTTGTTCTTCCCGCCAATACAATCCACTGACAACGACCGACGAGTTCTGCGTTCCGAGATTATTTTTGTTATTTGCCTGTTTGGGGCCCGCCTGTGAAATTGCGCGATTCTTGCAATTCTCTTTCAGCCTCTCATCAACTAGCTGTTTTTGCAGAATATTAAAAATACGATAGTTATTCACTACTCATATTAACTAGGTGTCATTTACGTTACCTTAAGTCATTTATTTTTCAACTGGATTTTACAAAGGTGCATGACATGCAGGCGCTAAAAAGTTGTCAGGAGGGGGTTTCAAACCATGCCTATAGGGGAGTCTGCGACCTGAATGACTTAATGGTTATTTTCAATGCAATCGAAGTTTTTTCTTTTTCTTTTAGGGTTTAACAAGGTTTCTCACCTGTTACCTGTGGCTTGACTTTAGATGTGGCCAGTTCGATTACCCTGCAGACTATAAGAGTGTCTTCAGAATATGGCCAATTTGACATGAATTTAAAAATGCCTCAGATAGGACCAAAAAGTGTCTGGAGCTTCCCGTCAGGGTAAGAGTGACAACAGGTTTCCACATGTCAAAATGGGGGAAATCTTAGCAAATGGCTTAATGGTTATTCATGAGAATCGTGTTGTTGTATTGTTGAGTGTATCATGGGATCTCACCTGAAATCTGTGGCTTGACTACAAACCTGTAACCTATGCTACTGTGGCCTATAGAGCTAGAAGGCTGGATAACCAGGTGTGTAAAGGTGTGAAGTGGGATAGATGGCCTGCAGTCCTATCCCAAATGGACAACTAATCCCTATGTACTTGCGGAGATCTGAGAGGATGCGATTGGTATAAGAAACACGACTAAACTTCAACCTCCGGAGGGGTCAAAAAAATGCATTTTCATTGTCGGCAGGATTTGAACCTGCGCAGGAAGATCCTAATGGATTTCTAGTCCATCGCCTTAACCACTCGGCCACGACAACGTTGACAGAAGAAAACAGGCTTGTTAGGAGTGAATGGGCCAACAGGCATAGCCTACAGAAAGTGAAATTTAACAACTGAAAGATAATGCAGTAACTCATTATAATGCAATAACACAAAATGTTCCCCTCATTCATTTGTTATTAAGTCCAGCTGTTTTCTTATTTAACCTTGATCTTTGCTCAGCTCCAGAAGGTCTGCATTTGAGAGTGTTTATTATGAATTGTTATTTCACTGTGTGAAGTTGTTATTTCATCATTCTTATTATTACTGCTGAGCAGCATGACTCCTGAGAGGCACTAAAAAACTGTCAGAAGTGGGATTTGAACCCACGCCTCCATGGGAGACTGCGACCTGAACGCAGCGCCTTAGACCGCTCGGCCATCCTGACTACAGCACAGTAACTGGGTATCGGGTTAAAGTGTATGCGGTAAAAGTAGAAATATGAACAACGCTCTAAAATCACCACAGAGACCAGAACAACTATGCACGATACTGACTTGCACTTTCAATAGTCATTTGTTTTTATAAATTAAAAAGTCCAGTCATTGATTTAACCTCAATATGGCCTTCAATGGGAAAGAGTAGTAAATCGTCATTGAATGAGCGCTAAACTGGCATCAGAATATGGCCATTCTGATATAAATGATAAAATTCCTCAGATAAGACTGAAAAAGTGTCTGGAAATATCAGCAACCATCAGGGTAAGAGTGACAACAGGTCCACATGGGGGAAATCCTTACAAATGGCTTAATGGGTCATTTCAACGCAATCGTGTTATTATTTATTTTTAGGGTTTAACAAGGCAGCTCACCTGTGACTTGACATTAGATGCGGCGACTTCGATTACCCTGCAGACGATATTTTTGTTCTTCCCGCCAATACAATCCACTGACAACGACCGACGAGTTCTGCGTTCCGAGATTATTTTTGTTATTTGCCTGTTTGGGGCCCGCCTGTGAAATTGCGCGATTCTTGCAATTCTCTTTCAGCCTCTCATCAACTAGCTGTTTTTGCAGAATATTAAAAATACGATAGTTATTCACTACTCATATTAACTAGGTGTCATTTACGTTACCTTAAGTCATTTATTTTTCAACTGGATTTTACAAAGGTGCATGACATGCAGGCGCTAAAAAGTTGTCAGGAGGGGGTTTCAAACCATGCCTATAGGGGAGTCTGCGACCTGAATGACTTAATGGTTATTTTCAATGCAATCGAGTTTTTTCTTTTTCTTTTAGGGTTTAACAAGGTTTCTCACCTGTTACCTGTGGCTTGACTTTAGATGTGGCCAGTTCGATTACCCTGCAGACTATAAGAGTGTCTTCAGAATATGGCCAATTTGACATGAATTTAAAAATGCCTCAGATAGGACCAAAAAAGTGTCTGGAGCTTCCCGTCAGGGTAAGAGTGACAACAGGTTTCCACATGTCAAAATGGGGAAATCTTAGCAAATGGCTTAATGGTTATTCATGAGAATCGTGTTGTTGTATTGTTGAGTGTATCATGGGATCTCACCTGAAATCTGTGGCTTGACTACAAACCTGTAACCTATGCTACTGTGGCCTATAGAGCTAGAAGGCTGGATAACCAGGTGTGTAAAGGTGTGAAGTGGGACTAGATGGCCTGCAGTCCTATCCCAAATGGACAACTAATCCCTATGTACTTGCGGAGATCTGAGAGGATGCGATTGGTATAAGAAACACGACTAAACTTCAACCTCCGGAGGGGTCAAAAAAAATGCATTTTCGTTGTCGGCAGGATTTGAACCTGCGCAGGAAGATCCTAATGGATTTCTAGTCCATCGCCTTAACCACTCGGCCACGACAACGTTGACAGAAGAAAACAGGCTTGTTAGGAGTGAATGGGCCAACAGGCATAGCCTACAGAAAGTGAAATTTAACAACTGAAAGATAATGCAGTAACTCATTATAATGCAATAACACAAAATGTTCCCCTCATTCATTTGTTATTAAGTCCAGCTGTTTTCTTATTTAACCTTGATCTTTGCTCAGCTCCAGAAGGTCTGCATTTGAGAGTGTTTATTATGAATTGTTATTTCACTGTGTGAAGTTGTTATTTCATCATTCTTATTATTACTGCTGAGCAGCATGACTCCTGAGAGGCACTAAAAAACTGTCAGAAGTGGGATTTGAACCCACGCCTCCATGGGAGACTGCGACCTGAACGCAGCGCCTTAGACCGCTCGGCCATCCTGACTACAGCACAGTAACTGGGTATCGGGTTAAAGTGTATGCGGTAAAAGTAGAAATATGAACAACGCTCTAAAATCACCACAGAGACCAGAACAACTATGCACGATACTGACTTGCACTTTCAATAGTCATTTGTTTTTATAAATTAAAAAGTCCAGTCATTGATTTAACCTCAATATGGCCTTCAATGGGAAAGAGTAGTAAATCGCCATTGAATGAGCGCTAAACTGGCATCAGAATATGGCCATTCTGATATAAATGATAAAATTCCTCAGATAAGACTGAAAAAGTGTCTGGAAATATCAGCAACCATCAGGGTAAGAGTGACAACAGGTCCACATGGGGGAAATCCTTACAAATGGCTTAATGGGTCATTTCAACGCAATCGTGTTATTATTTATTTTTAGGGTTTAACAAGGCAGCTCACCTGTGACTTGACATTAGATGCGGCGACTTCGATTACCCTGCAGACGATATTTTTGTTCTTCCCGCCAATACAATCCACTGACAACGACCGACGAGTTCTGCGTTCCGAGATTATTTTTGTTATTTGCCTGTTTGGGGCCCGCCTGTGAAATTGCGCGATTCTTGCAATTCTCTTTCAGCCTCTCATCAACTAGCTGTTTTTGCAGAATATTAAAAATACGATAGTTATTCACTACTCATATTAACTAGGTGTCATTTACGTTACCTTAAGTCATTTATTTTCAACTGGATTTTACAAAGGTGCATGACATGCAGGCGCTAAAAAGTTGTCAGGAGGGGGTTTCAAACCATGCCTATAGGGGAGTCTGCGACCTGAATGACTTAATGGTTATTTTCAATGCAATCAAGTTTTTTCTTTTTCTTTTAGGGTTTAACAAGGTTTCTCACCTGTTACCTGTGGCTTGACTTTAGATGTGGCCAGTTCGATTACCCTGCAGACTATAAGAGTGTCTTCAGAATATGGCCAATTTGACATGAATTTAAAAATGCCTCAGATAGGACCAAAAAAGTGTCTGGAGCTTCCCGTCAGGGTAAGAGTGACAACAGGTTTCCACATGTCAAAATGGGGGAAATCTTAGCAAATGGCTTAATGGTTATTCATGAGAATCGTGTTGTTGTATTGTTGAGTGTATCATGGGATCTCACCTGAAATCTGTGGCTTGACTACAAACCTGTAACCTATGCTACTGTGGCCTATAGAGCTAGAAGGCTGGATAACCAGGTGTGTAAAGGTGTGAAGTGGGACAGATGGCCTGCAGTCCTATCCCAAATGGACAACTAATCCCTATGTACTTGCGGAGATCTGAGAGGATGCGATTGGTATAAGAAACACGACTAAACTTCAACCTCCGGAGGGGTCAAAAAAATGCATTTTCAGTTGTCGGCAGGATTTGAACCTGCGCAGGAAGATCCTAATGGATTTCTAGTCCATCGCCTTAACCACTCGGCCACGACAACGTTGACAGAAAAAACAGGCTTGTTAGGAGTGAATGGGCCAACAGGCATAGCCTACAGAAAGTGAAATTTAACAACTGAAAGATAATGCAGTAACTCATTATAATGCAATAACACAAAATGTTCCCCTCATTCATTTGTTATTAAGTCCAGCTGTTTTCTTATTTAACCTTGATCTTTGCTCAGCTCCAGAAGGTCTGCATTTGAGAGTGTTTATTATGAATTGTTATTTCACTGTGTGAAGTTGTTATTTCATCATTCTTATTATTACTGCTGAGCAGCATGACTCCTGAGAGGCACTAAAAAACTGTCAGAAGTGGGATTTGAACCCACGCCTCCATGGGAGACTGCGACCTGAACGCAGCGCCTTAGACCGCTCGGCCATCCTGACTACAGCACAGTAACTGGGTATCGGGTTAAAGTGTATGCGGGTAAAAGTAGAAATATGAACAACGCTCTAAAATCACCACAGAGACCAGAACAACTATGCACGATACTGACTTGCACTTTCAATAGTCATTTGTTTTTATAAATTAAAAAGTCCAGTCATTGATTTAACCTCAATATGGCCTTCAATGGGAAAGAGTAGTAAATCGCCATTGAATGAGCGCTAAACTGGCATCAGAATATGGCCATTCTGATATAAATGATAAAATTCCTCAGATAAGACTGAAAAAGTGTCTGGAAATATCAGCAACCATCAGGGTAAGAGTGACAACAGGTCCACATGGGGGAAATCCTTACAAATGGCTTAATGGGTCATTTCAACGCAATCGTGTTATTATTTATTTTTAGGGTTTAACAAGGCAGCTCACCTGTGACTTGACATTAGATGCGGCGACTTCGATTACCCTGCAGACGATATTTTTGTTCTTCCCGCCAATACAATCCACTGACAACGACCGACGAGTTCTGCGTTCCGAGATTATTTTTGTTATTTGCCTGTTTGGGGCCCGCCTGTGAAATTGCGCGATTCTTGCAATTCTCTTTCAGCCTCTCATCAACTAGCTGTTTTGCAGAATATTAAAATACGATAGTTATTCACTACTCATATTAACTAGGTGTCATTTACGTTACCTTAAGTCATTTATTTTTCAACTGGATTTTACAAAGGTGCATGACATGCAGGCGCTAAAAAGTTGTCAGGAGGGGGTTTCAAACCATGCCTATAGGGAGTCTGCGACCTGAATGACTTAATGGTTATTTTCAATGCAATCAAGTTTTTTCTTTTTCTTTTAGGGTTTAACAAGGTTTCTCACCTGTTACCTGTGGCTTGACTTTAGATGTGGCCAGTTCGATTACCCTGCAGACTATAAGAGTGTCTTCAGAATATGGCCAATTTGACATGAATTTAAAAATGCCTCAGATAGGACCAAAAAAGTGTCTGGAGCTTCCCGTCAGGGTAAGAGTGACAACAGGTTTCCACATGTCAAAATAGGGGAAATCTTAGCAAATGCTTAATGGTTATTCATGAGAATCGTGTTGTTGTATTGTTGAGTGTATCATGGGATCTCACCTGAAATCTGTGGCTTGACTACAAACCTGTAACTATGCTACTGTGGCCTATAGAGCTAGAAGGCTGGATAACCAGGTGTGTAAAGGTGTGAAGTGGATAGATGGCCTGCAGTCCTATCCCAAATGGACAACTAATCCCTATGTACTTGCGGAGATCTGAGAGGATGCGATTGGTATAAGAAACACGACTAAACTTCAACCTCCGGAGGGGTCAAAAAAATGCATTTTCAGTTGTCGGCAGGATTTGAACCTACGCAGGAAGATCCTAATGGATTCTAGTCCATCGCCTTAACCACTCGGCCACGACAACGTTGACAGAAGAAAACAGGCTTGTTAGGAGTGAATGGGCCAACAGGCATAGCCTACAGAAAGTGAAATTTAACAACTGAAAGATAATGCAGTAACTCATTATAATGCAATAACACAAAATGTTCCCCTCATTCATTTGTTATTAAGTCCAAGCTGTTTTCTTATTTAACCTTGATCTTTGCTCAGCTCCAGAAGGTCTGCATTTGAGAGTGTTTATTATGAATTGTTATTTCACTGTGTGAAGTTGTTATTTCATCATTCTTATTATTACTGCTGAGCAGCATGACTCCTGAGAGGCACTAAAAAGACTGTCAGAAGTGGGATTTGAACCCACGCCTCCATGGGAGACTGCGACCTGAACGCAGCGCCTTAGACCGCTCGGCCATCCTGACTACAGCACAGTAACTGGGTATCGGGTTAAAGTGTATGCGGTAAAAGTAGAAATATGAACAACGCTCTAAAATCACCACAGAGACCAGAACAACTATGCACGATACTGACTTGCACTTTCAATAGTCATTTGTTTTTCATAAATTAAAAAGTCCAGTCATTGATTTAACCTCAATATGGCCTTCAATGGGAAAGAGTAGTAAATCGCCATTGAATGAGCGCTAAACTGGCATCAGAATATGGCCATTCTGATATAAATGATAAAATTCCTCAGATAAGACTGAAAAAGTGTCTGGAAATATCAGCAACCATCAGGGTAAGAGTGACAACAGGTCCACATGGGGGAAATCCTTACAAATGGCTTAATGGGTCATTTCAACGCAATCTGTGTTATTATTTATTTTTAGGGTTTAACAAGGCAGCTCACCTGTGACTTGACATTAGATGCGGCGACTTCGATTACCCTGCAGACGATATTTTTGTTCTTCCCGCCAATACAATCCACTGACAACGTCCGACGAGTTTCTGCGTTCCGAGATTATTTTTGTTATTTGCCAGTTTGGGGGCCGCCTGTGAAATTGCGCAATTCTTGCAATTCTCTTTCAGCCTCTCATCAACTAGCTGTTTTTGCAGAATATTAAAAATACGATAGTTATTCACTACTCATATTAACTAGGTGTCATTTACGTTACCTTAAGTCATTTATTTTTCAACTGGATTTTACAAAGGTGCATGACATGCAGGCGCTAAAAAGTTGTCAGGAGGGGGTTTCAAACCATGCCTATAGGGGAGTCTGCGACCTGAATGACTTAATGGTTATTTTCAATGCAATCAAGTTTTTTCTTTTTCTTTTAGGGTTTAACAAGGTTTCTCACCTGTTACCTGTGGCTTGACTTTAGATGTGGCCAGTTCGATTACCCTGCAGACTATAAGAGTGTCTTCAGAATATGGCCAATTTGACATGAATTTAAAAATGCCTCAGATAGGACCAAAAAAGTGTCTGGAGCTTCCCGTCAGGGTAAGAGTGACAACAGGTTTCCACATGTCAAAATAGGGAAATCTTAGCAAATGGCTTAATGGTTATTCATGAGAATCGTGTTGTTGTATTGTTGAGTGTATCATGGATCTCACCTGAAATCTGTGGCTTGACTACAAACCTGTAACCTATGCTACTGTGGCCTATAGAGCTAGAAGGCTGGATAACAGGTGTGTAAAGGTGTGAAGTGGGACAGATGGCCTGCAGTCCTATCCCAAATGGACAACTAATCCCTATGTACTTGCGGAGATCTGAGAGGATGCGATTGGTATAAGAAACACGACTAAACTTCAACCTCCGGAGGGGTCAAAAAAATGCATTTTCATTGTCGGCAGGATTTGAACCTGCGCAGGAAGATCCTAATGGATTATCTAGTCCATCGCCTTAACCACTCGGCCACGACAACAGTTGACAGAAGAAAACAGGCTTGTTAGGAGTGAATGGGCCAACAGGCATAGCCTACAGAAAGTGAAATTTAACAACTGAAAGATAATGCAGTAACTCATTATAATGCAATAACACAAAATGTTCCCCTCATTCATTTGTTATTAAGTCCAGCTGTTTTCTTATTTAACCTTGATCTTTGCTCAGCTCCAGAAGGTCTGCATTTGAGAGTGTTTATTATGAATTGTTATTTCACTGTGTGAAGTTGTTATTTCATCATTCTTATTATTACTGCTGAGCAGGCATGAGCTCCTGAGAGCACTAAAAAACTGTCAGAATGGGATTTGAACCACACGCCTCCATGGGAGACTGCGACCTGAACGCAGCGCCTTAGACCGCTCGGCCATCCTGACTACAGCACAGTAACTGGGTATCGGGTTAAAGTGTATGCGGTAAAAGTAGAAATATGAAACAACGCTCTAAAATCACCACAGAGACCAGAACAACTATGCACGATACTGACTTGCACTTTCAATAGTCATTTGTTTTTATAAATTAAAAAGTCCAGTCATTGATTTAACCTCAATATGGCCTTCAATGGGAAAGAGTAGTAAATCGCCATTGAATGAGCGCTAAACTGGCATCAGAATATGGCCATTCTGATATAAATGATAAAATTCCTCAGATAAGACTGAAAAAGTGTCTGGAAATATCAGCAACCATCAGGGTAAGAGTGACAACAGGTCCACATGGGGAAATCCTTACAAATGGCTTAATGGGTCATTTCAAACGCAATCGTGTTATTATTTATTTTTAGGGTTTAACAAGGCAGCTCACCTGTGACTTGACATTAGATGCGGCGGACTTCGATTACCCTGCAGACGATATTTTGTTCTTCCCGCCAATACAATCCACTGACAACGACCGACGAGTTCTGCGTTCCGAGATTATTTTTGTTATTTGCCTGTTTGGGGCCCGCCTGTGAAATTGCGCGATTCTTGCAATTCTCTTTCAGCCTCTCATCAACTAGCTGTTTTTGCAGAATATTAAAATACGATAGTTATTCACTACTCATATTAACTAGGTGTCATTTACGTTACCTTAAGTCATTTATTTTTCAACTGGATTTTACAAAAGGTGCATGACATGCAGGCGCTAAAAAGTTGTCAGGAGGGGGTTTCAAACCATGCCTATAGGGGAGTCTGCGACCTGAATGACTTAATGGTTATTTCAATGCAATCAAGTTTTTTCTTTTTCTTTTAGGGTTTAACAAGGTTTCTCACCTGTTACCTGTGGCTTGACTTTAGATGTGGCCAGTTCGATTACCCTGCAGACTATAAGAGTGTCTTCAGAATATGGCCAATTTGACATGAATTTAAAAATGCCTCAGATAGGACCAAAAAAGTGTCTGGAGCTTCCCGTCAGGGTAAGAGTGACAACAGGTTTCCACATGTCAAAATGGGGGAATCTTAGCAAATGGCTTCATGGTTATTCATGAGAATCGTGTTGTTGTATTTTGAGTGTATCATGGGATCTCACCTGAAATCTGTGCTTGACTACAAACCTGTAACCTATGCTACTGTGGCCTATAGAGCTAGAAGGCTGGATAACCAGGTGTGTAAAGGTGTGAAGTGGGACTAGATGGCCTGCAGGTCCTATCCCAAATGGACAACTAATCCCTATGTACTTGCGGAGATCTGAGAGGATGCGATTGGTATAAGAAACACGACTAAACTTCAACCTCCGGAGGGGTCAAAAAAATGCATTTTCGTTGTCGGCAGGATTTGAACCTGCGCAGGAAGATCCTAATGGATTTCTAGGTCCATCACCTTAACCACTCGGCCACGACAACGTTGACAGAAGAAAAAACAGGCTTGTTAGGATGTGAATGGGCCAACAGGCATAGCCTACAGAAAGTGAAATTTAACAACTGAAAG
>NW_023493947.1:0-83936 GCF_013265735.2 Oncorhynchus mykiss | reverse complement strand
TTTAAGTAACAGCACCAACATCAGTTTCTGTAACATTTGGCAAGCAGTGTCTATTTTGACCAATACTGCAACAAGTTAGACAAGAAGTTAGAGTGAATGGGATATTCGTCTACTTCTCTGCTATTCATAGCTGTGTGCAGAATCAAAATATTCCATACGGAACTTACGGTACAGCTGTTTTTGTAACTGCATTACCACGTGTTTTTCAACCTTCCCAAACAACGGTCGTTTTGACCACTTTCGGAGCATTTTTGAGGAAAAAAGTTCCGCAAGCTAAAATCTTCCCCTGCTTCTCTGCTCTTCATAGAAAAGGGCGGATTTCAAATCGGGGCTACCAATCTGTACCTATAGCCGTTTTCGTAACCCATCGCCTCACTTTCAAGTGTCTGTAAATCATGCCAGCAGCAAGGCAATTTATTACTTTCCCAAACAACTATCGTTTGACCACTAAACAAACAGTTACACAAACATATTTTGGCATAAAATCTTCCTCTACTTCTCTGCTTCTCAAGGGCGGAAACGCTTTTAAAATTGGGTCTACCGTTCTCGAGGGAGAGCGATTTAAGAAACCCCTCACCTGCTCTTCACTAACAGCTCTCTGTGTCAATTCTGATATTCCAAAACGGAACCGTTGGCTAGGATACTCGCAGACGCTGCAGGGCCAAAATCATGAGGAGACACTCCTCCTACACCGTTTAAGCTAGAAATGCCGTTCCAATATCAACAAATTCGCAACGGTCTCGATCAAGTTGTTTGTATAGAATTTTGGATATCTGTTATACTGTTTCCGTTTTTCACTTTCTTGTCCTCTTTATGTCCTCCTTCCGCTTTCATTGGATCTCTCAAGAAACTCAAGTGCCCCATTGTGACATCATCACTTCCAAGTGACATTCTTTGTAAGTGAAATCAAGCAATTTTTGACACAAATCAGCTAATAAAACCACTTTGCAACCACTTAGACAAGACATGTCAAGTGTTCCAGCTTCGTCTACTTCTCTGCTACTCAAATCTGGAGTTTGGAGGCAAAAATGATATTCGCATCAAAAGTTACAGGAGTTTAAGTAACAGCACCAACATCAGTTTCTGTAACATTTTGGCAAGCAGTGTCTATTTTGACCAATACTGCAACAAGTTAGACAAGAAGTTAGAGTGAATGGGATATTCGTCTACTTCTCTGCTATTCATAGCTGTGTGCAGAATCAAAATATTCCATACGGAACTTACGGTACAGCTGTTTTTGTAACTGCATTACCACGTGTTTTTCAACCTTCCCAAACAACGGTCGTTTTGACCACTTTCGGAGCATTTTTGAGGAAAAAAGTTCCGCAAGCTAAAATCTTCCCCTGCTTCTCTGCTCTTCATAGAAAAGGGCGGATTTCAAATCGGGGCTACCAATCTGTACCTATAGCCGTTTTCGTAACCCATCGCCTCACTTTCAAGTGTCTGTAAATCATGCCAGCAGCAAGGCAATTTATTACTTTCCCAAACAACTATCGTTTTGACCACTAAACAAACAGTTACACAAACATATTTTGGCATAAAATCTTCCTCTACTTCTCTGCTTCTCAAGGGCGGAAACGCTTTTAAAATTGGGTCTACCGTTCTCGAGGGAGAGCGATTTAAGAAACCCTCACCTGCTCTTCACTAACAGCTCTCTGTGTCAATTCTGATATTCCAAAACGGAACGTTGGCTAGGATACTCGCAGACGCTGCAGGGCAAAATCATGAGGAGACACTCCTCCTACACCGTTTAAGCTAGAAATGCCGTTCCAATATCAACAAATTCGCAACGGTCTCGATCAAGTTGTTTGTATAGAATTTT
The DNA here is from genome assembly GCF_013265735.2 of Oncorhynchus mykiss. Lineage (NCBI taxonomy): Eukaryota > Metazoa > Chordata > Actinopteri > Salmoniformes > Salmonidae > Oncorhynchus > Oncorhynchus mykiss. Next base: position 82,114 of record NW_023493947.1, on the reverse strand, counting down.
GGATATCTGTTATACTGTTTCCGTTTTTCACTTTCTTGTCCTCTTTATGTCCTCCTTCCGCTTTCATTGGATCTCTCAAGAAACTCAAGTGCCCCATTGTGACATCATCACTTCCAAGTGACATTCTTTGTAAGTGAAATCAAGCAATTTTTGACACAAATCAGCTAATAAAACCACTTTGCAACACTTAGACAAGACATGTCAAGTGTTCCAGCTTCGTCTACTTCTCTGCTACTCAAATCTGGAGTTTGGAGGCAAAAATGATATTCGCATCAAAAGTTACAGGAGTTTAAGTAACAGCACCAACATCAGTTTCTGTAACATTTTGGCAAGCAGTGTCTATTTTGACCAATACTGCAACAAGTTAGACAAGAAGTTAGAGTGAATGGGATATTCGTCTACTTCTCTGCTATTCATAGCTGTGTGCAGAATCAAAATATTCCATACGGAACTTACGGTACAGCTGTTTTGTAACTGCATTACCACGTGTTTTTCAACCTTCCCAAACAACGGTCGTTTTGACCACTTTCGGAGCATTTTTGAGGAAAAAAGTTCCGCAAGCTAAAATCTTCCCCTGCTTCTCTGCTCTTCATAGAAAAGGGCGGATTTCAAATCGGGGCTACCAATCTGTACCTATAGCCGTTTTCGTAACCCATCGCCTCACTTTCAAGTGTCTGTAAATCATGCCAGCAGCAAGGCAATTTATTACTTTCCCAAACAACTATCGTTTTGACCACTAAACAAACAGTTACACAAACATATTTTGGCATAAAATCTTCCTCTACCTCTCTGCTTCTCAAGGGCGGAAACGCTTTTAAAATTGGGTCTACCGTTCTCGAGGGAGAGCGATTTAAGAAACCCTCACCTGCTCTTCACTAACAGCTCTCTGTGTCAATTCTGATATTCCAAAACGGAACCGTTGGCTAGGATACTCGCAGACGCTGCAGGGCCAAAATCATGAGGAGACACTCCTCCTACACCGTTTAAGCTAGAAATGCCGTTCCAATATCAACAAATTCGCAACGGTCTCGATCAAGTTGTTTGTATAGAATTTTGGATATCTGTTATACTGTTTCCGTTTTTCACTTTCTTGTCCTCTTATGTCCTCCTTCCGCTTTCATTGGATCTCTCAAGAAACTCAAGTGCCCCATTGTGACATCATCACTTCCAAGTGACATTCTTTGTAAGTGAAATCAAGCAATTTTTGACACAAATCAGCTAATAAAACCACTTTGCAACCACTTAGACAAGACATGTCAAGTGTTCCAGCTTCGTCTACTTCTCTGCTACTCAAATCTGGAGTTTGGAGGCAAAAATGATATTCGCATCAAAAGTTACAGGAGTTTAAGTAACAGCACCAACATCAGTTTCTGTAACATTTTGGCAAGCAGTGTCTATTTTGACCAATACTGCAACAAGTTAGACAAGAAGTTAGAGTGAATGGGATATTCGTCTACTTCTCTGCTATTCATAGCTGTGTGCAGAATCAAAATATTCCATACGGAACTTACGGTACAGCTGTTTTTGTAACTGCATTACCACGTGTTTTTCAACCTTCCCAAACAACGGTCGTTTTGACCACTTTCGGAGCATTTTTGAGGAAAAAAGTTCCGCAAGCTAAAATCTTCCCCTGCTTCTCTGCTCTTCATAGAAAAAGGGCGGATTTCAAATCGGGGCTACCAATCTGTACCTATAGCCGTTTTCGTAACCCATCGCCTCACTTTCAAGTGTCTGTAAATCATGCCAGCAGCAAGGCAATTTATTACTTTCCCAAACAACTATCGTTTTGACCACTAAACAAACAGTTACACAAACATATTTGGCATAAAATCTTCCTCTACTTCTCTGCTTCTCAAGGGCGGAAACGCTTTTAAAATTGGGTCTACCGTTCTCGAGGGAGAGCGATTTAAGAAACCCCTCACCTGCTCTTCACTAACAGCTCTCTGTGTCAATTCTGATATTCCAAAATGGAACCGTTGGCTAGGATACTCGCAGACGCTGCAGGGCCAAAATCATGAGGAGACACTCCTCCTACACCGTTTAAGCTAGAAATGCCGTTCCAATATCAACAAATTCGCAACGGTCTCGATCAAGTTGTTTGTATAGAATTTTGGATATCTGTTATACTGTTTCCGTTTTTCACTTTCTTGTCCTCTTTATGTCCTCCTTCCGCTTTCATTGGATCTCTCAAGAAACTCAAGTGCCCCATTGTGACATCATCACTTCCAAGTGACATTCTTTGTAAGTGAAATCAAGCAATTTTTGACACAAATCAGCTAATAAAACCACTTTGCAACCACTTAGACAAGACATGTCAAGTGTTCCAGCTTCGTCTACTTCTCTGCTACTCAAATCTGGAGTTTGGAGGCAAAAATGATATTCGCATCAAAAGTTACAGGAGTTTAAGTAACAGCACCAACATCAGTTTCTGTAACATTTTGGCAAGCAGTGTCTATTTTGACCAATACTGCAACAAGTTAGACAAGAAGTTAGAGTGAATGGGATATTCGTCTACTTCTCTGCTATTCATAGCTGTGTGCAGAATCAAAATATTCCATACGGAACTTACGGTACAGCTGTTTTTGTAACTGCATTACCACGTGTTTTTCAACCTTCCCAAACAACGGTCGTTTTGACCACTTTCGGAGCATTTTTGAGGAAAAAAGTTCCGCAAGCTAAAATCTTCCCTGCTTCTCTGCTCTTCATAGAAAAGGGCGGATTTCAAATCGGGGCTACCAATCTGTACCTATAGCCGTTTTCGTAACCCATCGCCTCACTTTCAAGTGTCTGTAAATCATGCCAGCAGCAAGGCAATTTATTACTTTCCCAAACAACTATCGTTTTGACCACTAAACAAACAGTTACACAAACATATTTTGGCATAAAATCTTCCTCTACTTCTCTGCTTCTCAAGGGCGGAAACGCTTTTAAAATTGGGTCTACCGTTCTCGAGGGAGAGCGATTTAAGAAACCTCACCTGCTCTTCACTAACAGCTCTCTGTGTCAATTCTGATATTCCAAAACGGAACCGTTGGCTAGGATACTCGCAGACGCTGCAGGGCCAAAATCATGAGGAGACACTCCTCCTACACCGTTTAAGCTAGAAATGCCGTTCCAATATCAACAAATTCGCAACGGTCTCGATCAAGTTGTTTGTATAGAATTTTGGATATCTGTTATACTGTTTCCGTTTTTCACTTTCTTGTCCTCTTTATGTCCTCCTTCCGCTTTCATTGGATCTCTCAAGAAACTCAAGTGCCCCATTGTGACATCATCACTTCCAAGTGACATTCTTTGTAAGTGAAATCAAGCAATTTTTGACACAAATCAGCTAATAAAACCACTTTTCAACCACTTAGACAATAAGTTAGAGTGAATGGGATATTCGTCTACTTCTCTGCTATTCATAGCTGTGTGCAGAATCAAAATATTCCATACGGAACTTACGGTACAGCTGTTTTTGTAACTGCATTACCACGTGTTTTTCAACCTTCCCAAACAACGGTCGTTTTGACCACTTTCGGAGCATTTTTGAGGAAAAAAGTTCCGCAAGCTAAAATCTTCCCCTGCTTCTCTGCTCTTCATAGAAAAGGGCGGATTTCAAATCGGGGCTACCAATCTGTACCTATAGCCGTTTTCGTAACCCATCGCCTCACTTTCAAGTGTCTGTAAATCATGCCAGCAGCAAGGCAATTTATTACTTTCCCAAACAACTATCGTTTTGACCACTAAACAAACAGTTACACAAACATATTTGGCATAAAATCTTCCTCTACTTCTCTGCTTCTCAAGGGCGGAAACGCTTTTAAAATTGGGTCTACCGTTCTCGAGGGAGAGCGATTTAAGAAACCCCTCACCTGCTCTTCACTAACAGCTCTCTGTGTCAATTCTGATATTCCAAAATGGAACCGTTGGCTAGGATACTCGCAGACGCTGCAGGGCCAAAATCATGAGGAGACACTCCTCCTACACCGTTTTAAGCTAGAAATGCCGTTCCAATATCAACAAATTCGCAACGGTCTCGATCAAGTTGTTTGTATAGAATTTTGGATATCTGTTATACTGTTTCCGTTTTTCACTTTCTTGTCCTCTTTATGTCCTCCTTCCGCTTTCATTGGATCTCTCAAGAAACTCAAGTGCCCCATTGTGACATCATCACTTCCAAGTGACATTCTTTGTAAGTGAAATCAAGCAATTTTTGACACAAATCAGCTAATAAAACCACTTTGCAACCACTTAGACAAGACATGTCAAGTGTTCCAGCTTCGTCTACTTCTCTGCTACTCAAATCTGGAGTTTGGAGGCAAAAATGATATTCGCATCAAAAGTTACAGGAGTTTAAGTAACAGCACCAACATCAGTTTCTGTAACATTTGGCAAGCAGTGTCTATTTTGACCAATACTGCAACAAGTTAGACAAGAAGTTAGAGTGAATGGGATATTCGTCTACTTCTCTGCTATTCATAGCTGTGTGCAGAATCAAAATATTCCATACGGAACTTACGGTACAGCTGTTTTTGTAACTGCATTACCACGTGTTTTTCAACCTTCCCAAACAACGGTCGTTTTGACCACTTTCGGAGCATTTTTGAGGAAAAAAGTTCCGCAAGCTAAAATCTTCCCCTGCTTCTCTGCTCTTCATAGAAAAGGGCGGATTTCAAATCGGGGCTACCAATCTGTACCTATAGCCGTTTTCGTAACCCATCGCCTCACTTTCAAGTGTCTGTAAATCATGCCAGCAGCAAGGCAATTTATTACTTTCCCAAACAACTATCGTTTTGACCACTAAACAAACAGTTACACAAACATATTTTGGCATAAAATCTTCCTCTACTTCTCTGCTTCTCAAGGGCGGAAACGCTTTTAAAATTGGGTCTACCGTTCTCGAGGGAGAGCGATTTAAGAAACCCCTCACCTGCTCTTCACTAACAGCTCTCTGTGTCAATTCTGATATTCCAAAATGGAACCGTTGGCTAGGATACTCGCAGACGCTGCAGGGCCAAAATCATGAGGAGACACTCCTCCTACACCGTTTTAAGCTAGAAATGCCGTTCCAATATCAACAAATTCGCAACGGTCTCGATCAAGTTGTTTGTATAGAATTTTGGATATCTGTTATACTGTTTCCGTTTTTCACTTTCTTGTCCTCTTTATGTCCTCCTTCCGCTTTCATTGGATCTCTCAAGAAACTCAAGTGCCCCATTGTGACATCATCACTTCCAAGTGACATTCTTTGTAAGTGAAATCAAGCAATTTTTGACACAAATCAGCTAATAAAACCACTTTGCAACCACTTAGACAAGACATGTCAAGTGTTCCAGCTTCGTCTACTTCTCTGCTACTCAAATCTGGAGTTTGGAGGCAAAAATGATATTCGCATCAAAAGTTACAGGAGTTTAAGTAACAGCACCAACATCAGTTTCTGTAACATTTTGGCAAGCAGTGTCTATTTTGACCAATACTGCAACAAGTTAGACAAGAAGTTAGAGTGAATGGGATATTCGTCTACTTCTCTGCTATTCATAGCTGTGTGCAGAATCAAAATATTCCATACGGAACTTACGGTACAGCTGTTTTTGTAACTGCATTACCACGTGTTTTTCAACCTTCCCAAACAACGGTCGTTTTGACCACTTTCGGAGCATTTTTGAGGAAAAAAGTTCCGCAAGCTAAAATCTTCCCCTGCTTCTCTGCTCTTCATAGAAAAGGGCGGATTTCAAATCGGGGCTACCAATCTGTACCTATAGCCGTTTTCGTAACCCATCGCCTCACTTTCAAGTGTCTGTAAATCATGCCAGCAGCAAGGCAATTTATTACTTTCCCAAACAACTATCGTTTTGACCACTAAACAAACAGTTACACAAACATATTTGGCATAAAATCTTCCTCTACTTCTCTGCTTCTCAAGGGCGGAAACGCTTTTAAAATTGGGTCTACCGTTCTCGAGGGAGAGCGATTAAGAAACCCCTCACCTGCTCTTCACTAACAGCTCTCTGTGTCAATTCTGATATTCCAAAATGGAACCGTTGGCTAGGATACTCGCAGACGCTGCAGGGCCAAAATCATGAGGAGACACTCCTCCTACACCGTTTTTAAGCTAGAAATGCCGTTCCAATATCAACAAATTCGCAACGGTCTCGATCAAGTTGTTTGTATAGAATTTTGGATATCTGTTATACTGTTTCCGTTTTTCACTTTCTTGTCCTCTTTATGTCCTCCTTCCGCTTTCATTGGATCTCTCAAGAAACTCAAGTGCCCCATTGTGACATCATCACTTCCAAGTGACATTCTTTGTAAGTGAAATCAAGCATTTTTGACACAAATCAGCTAATAAAACCACTTTGCAACCACTTAGACAAGACATGTCAAGTGTTCCAGCTTCGTCTACTTCTCTGCTACTCAAATCTGGAGTTTGGAGGCAAAAATGATATTCGCATCAAAAGTTACAGGAGTTTAAGTAACAGCACCAACATCAGTTTCTGTAACATTTTGGCAAGCAGTGTCTATTTTGACCAATACTGCAACAAGTTAGACAAGAAGTTAGAGTGAATGGGATATTCGTCTACTTCTCTGCTATTCATAGCTGTGTGCAGAATCAAAATATTCCATACGGAACTTACGGTACAGCTGTTTTTGTAACTGCATTACCACGTGTTTTTCAACCTTCCCAAACAACGGTCGTTTTGACCACTTTCGGAGCATTTTTGAGGAAAAAAGTTCCGCAAGCTAAAATCTTCCCCTGCTTCTCTGCTCTTCATAGAAAAGGGCGGATTTCAAATCGGGGCTACCAATCTGTACCTATAGCCGTTTTCGTAACCCATCGCCTCACTTTCAAGTGTCTGTAAATCATGCCAGCAGCAAGGCAATTTATTACTTTCCCAAACAACTATCGTTTTGACCACTAAACAAACAGTTACACAAACATATTTTGGCATAAAATCTTCCTCTACTTCTCTGCTTCTCAAGGGCGGAAACGCTTTTAAAATTGGGTCTACCGTTCTCGAGGGAGAGCGATTTAAGAAACCCCTCACCTGCTCTTCACTAACAGCTCTCTGTGTCAATTCTGATATTCCAAAATGGAACCGTTGGCTAGGATACTCGCAGACGCTGCAGGGCCAAAATCATGAGGAGACACTCCTCCTACACCGTTTTTAAGCTAGAAATGCCGTTCCAATATCAACAAATTCGCAACGGTCTCGATCAAGTTGTTTGTATAGAATTTTGGATATCTGTTATACTGTTTCCGTTTTTCACTTTCTTGTCCTCTTTATGTCCTCCTTCCGCTTTCATTGGATCTCTCAAGAAACTCAAGTGCCCCATTGTGACATCATCACTTCCAAGTGACATTCTTTGTAAGTGAAATCAAGCAATTTTTGACACAAATCAGCTAATAAAACCACTTTGCAACCACTTAGACAAGACATGTCAAGTGTTCCAGCTTCGTCTACTTCTCTGCTACTCAAATCTGGAGTTTGGAGGCAAAAATGATATTCGCATCAAAAGTTACAGGAGTTTAAGTAACAGCACCAACATCAGTTTCTGTAACATTTTGGCAAGCAGTGTCTATTTTGACCAATACTGCAACAAGTTAGACAAGAAGTTAGAGTGAATGGGATATTCGTCTACTTCTCTGCTATTCATAGCTGTGTGCAGAATCAAAATATTCCATACGGAACTTACGGTACAGCTGTTTTTGTAACTGCATTACCACGTGTTTTTCAACCTTCCCAAACAACGGTCGTTTTGACCACTTTCGGAGCATTTTTGAGGAAAAAAGTTCCGCAAGCTAAAATCTTCCCCTGCTTCTCTGCTCTTCATAGAAAAGGGCGGATTTCAAATCGGGGCTACCAATCTGTACCTATAGCCGTTTTCGTAACCCATCGCCTCACTTTCAAGTGTCTGTAAATCATGCCAGCAGCAAGGCAATTTATTACTTTCCCAAACAACTATCGTTTTGACCACTAAACAAACAGTTACACAAACATATTTGGCATAAAATCTTCCTCTACTTCTCTGCTTCTCAAGGGCGGAAACGCTTTTAAAATTGGGTCTACCGTTCTCGAGGGAGAGCGATTTAAGAAACCCTCACCTGCTCTTCACTAACAGCTCTCTGTGTCAATTCTGATATTCCAAAATGGAACCGTTGGCTAGGATACTCGCAGACGCTGCAGGGCCAAAATCATGAGGAGACACTCCTCCTACACCGTTTAAGCTAGAAATGCCGTTCCAATATCAACAAATTCGCAACGGTCTCGATCAAGTTGTTTGTATAGAATTTTGGATATCTGTTATACTGTTTCCGTTTTTCACTTTCTTGTCCTCTTTATGTCCTCCTTCCGCTTTCATTGGATCTCTCAAGAAACTCAAGTGCCCCATTGTGACATCATCACTTCCAAGTGACATTCTTTGTAAGTGAAATCAAGCAATTTTTGACACAAATCAGCTAATAAAACCACTTTGCAACCACTTAGACAAGACATGTCAAGTGTTCCAGCTTCGTCTACTTCTCTGCTACTCAAATCTGGAGTTTGGAGGCAAAAATGATATTCGCATCAAAAGTTACAGGAGTTTAAGTAACAGCACCAACATCAGTTTCTGTAACATTTTGGCAAGCAGTGTCTATTTTGACCAATACTGCAACAAGTTAGACAAGAAGTTAGAGTGAATGGGATATTCGTCTACTTCTCTGCTATTCATAGCTGTGTGCAGAATCAAAATATTCCATACGGAACTTACGGTACAGCTGTTTTTGTAACTGCATTACCACGTGTTTTTCAACCTTCCCAAACAACGGTCGTTTTGACCACTTTCGGAGCATTTTTGAGGAAAAAAGTTCCGCAAGCTAAAATCTTCCCCTGCTTCTCTGCTCTTCATAGAAAAGGGCGGATTTCAAATCGGGGCTACCAATCTGTACCTATAGCCGTTTTCGTAACCCATCGCCTCACTTTCAAGTGTCTGTAAATCATGCCAGCAGCAAGGCAATTTATTACTTTCCCAAACAACTATCGTTTTGACCACTAAACAAACAGTTACACAAACATATTTTGGCATAAAATCTTCCTCTACTTCTCTGCTTCTCAAGGGCGGAAACGCTTTTAAAATTGGGTCTACCGTTCTCGAGGGAGAGCGATTTAAGAAACCCCTCACCTGCTCTTCACTAACAGCTCTCTGTGTCAATTCTGATATTCCAAAATGGAACCGTTGGCTAGGATACTCGCAGACGCTGCAGGGCCAAAATCATGAGGAGACACTCCTCCTACACCGTTTAAGCTAGAAATGCCGTTCCAATATCAACAAATTCGCAACGGTCTCGATCAAGTTGTTTGTATAGAATTTTGGATATCTGTTATACTGTTTCCGTTTTTCACTTTCTTGTCCTCTTTATGTCCTCCTTCCGCTTTCATTGGATCTCTCAAGAAACTCAAGTGCCCCATTGTGACATCATCACTTCCAAGTGACATTCTTTGTAAGTGAAATCAAGCAATTTTTGACACAAATCAGCTAATAAAACCACTTTGCAACCACTTAGACAAGACATGTCAAGTGTTCCAGCTTCGTCTACTTCTCTGCTACTCAAATCTGGAGTTTGGAGGCAAAAATGATATTCGCATCAAAAGTTACAGGAGTTTAAGTAACAGCACCAACATCAGTTTCTGTAACATTTTGGCAAGCAGTGTCTATTTTGACCAATACTGCAACAAGTTAGACAAGAAGTTAGAGTGAATGGGATATTCGTCTACTTCTCTGCTATTCATAGCTGTGTGCAGAATCAAAATATTCCATACGGAACTTACGGTACAGCTGTTTTTGTAACTGCATTACCACGTGTTTTTCAACCTTCCCAAACAACGGTCGTTTTGACCACTTTCGGAGCATTTTTGAGGAAAAAAGTTCCGCAAGCTAAAATCTTCCCCTGCTTCTCTGCTCTTCATAGAAAAGGGCGGATTTCAAATCGGGGCTACCAATCTGTACCTATAGCCGTTTTCGTAACCCATCGCCTCACTTTCAAGTGTCTGTAAATCATGCCAGCAGCAAGGCAATTTATTACTTTCCCAAACAACTATCGTTTTGACCACTAAACAAACAGTTACACAAACATATTTGGCATAAAATCTTCCTCTACTTCTCTGCTTCTCAAGGGCGGAAACGCTTTTAAAATTGGGTCTACCGTTCTCGAGGGAGAGCGATTTAAGAAACCCCTCACCTGCTCTTCACTAACAGCTCTCTGTGTCAATTCTGATATTCCAAAATGGAACCGTTGGCTAGGATACTCGCAGACGCTGCAGGGCCAAAATCATGAGGAGACACTCCTCCTACACCGTTATTAAGCTAGAAATGCCGTTCCAATATCAACAAATTCGCAACGGTCTCGATCAAGTTGTTTGTATAGAATTTTGGATATCTGTTATACTGTTTCCGTTTTTCACTTTCTTGTCCTCTTTATGTCCTCCTTCCGCTTTCATTGGATCTCTCAAGAAACTCAAGTGCCCCATTGTGACATCATCACTTCCAAGTGACATTCTTTGTAAGTGAAATCAAGCAATTTTTGACACAAATCAGCTAATAAAACCACTTTGCAACCACTTAGACAAGACATGTCAAGTGTTCCAGCTTCGTCTACTTCTCTGCTACTCAAATCTGGAGTTTGGAGGCAAAAATGATATTCGCATCAAAAGTTACAGGAGTTTAAGTAACAGCACCAACATCAGTTTCTGTAACATTTTGGCAAGCAGTGTCTATTTTGACCAATACTGCAACAAGTTAGACAAGAAGTTAGAGTGAATGGGATATTCGTCTACTTCTCTGCTATTCATAGCTGTGTGCAGAATCAAAATATTCCATACGGAACTTACGGTACAGCTGTTTTTGTAACTGCATTACCACGTGTTTTTCAACCTTCCCAAACAACGGTCGTTTTGACCACTTTCGGAGCATTTTTGAGGAAAAAAGTTCCGCAAGCTAAAATCTTCCCCTGCTTCTCTGCTCTTCATAGAAAAGGGCGGATTTCAAATCGGGGCTACCAATCTGTACCTATAGCCGTTTTCGTAACCCATCGCCTCACTTTCAAGTGTCTGTAAATCATGCCAGCAGCAAGGCAATTTATTACTTTCCCAAACAACTATCGTTTTGACCACTAAACAAACAGTTACACAAACATATTTGGCATAAAATCTTCCTCTACTTCTCTGCTTCTCAAGGGCGGAAACGCTTTTAAAATTGGGTCTACCGTTCTCGAGGGAGAGCGATTTAAGAAACCCCTCACCTGCTCTTCACTAACAGCTCTCTGTGTCAATTCTGATATTCCAAAACGGAACCGTTGGCTAGGATACTCGCAGACGCTGCAGGGCCAAAATCATGAGGAGACACTCCTCCTACACCGTTTAAGCTAGAAATGCCGTTCCAATATCAACAAATTCGCAACGGTCTCGATCAAGTTGTTTGTATAGAATTTTGGATATCTGTTATACTGTTTCCGTTTTTCACTTTCTTGTCCTCTTTATGTCCTCCTTCCGCTTTCATTGGATCTCTCAAGAAACTCAAGTGCCCCATTGTGACATCATCACTTCCAAGTGACATTCTTTGTAAGTGAAATCAAGCATTTTTGACACAAATCAGCTAATAAAACCACTTTGCAACCACTTAGACAAGACATGTCAAGTGTTCCAGCTTCGTCTACTTCTCTGCTACTCAAATCTGGAGTTTGGAGGCAAAAATGATATTCGCATCAAAAGTTACAGGAGTTTAAGTAACAGCACCAACATCAGTTTCTGTAACATTTTGGCAAGCAGTGTCTATTTTGACCAATACTGCAACAAGTTAGACAAGAAGTTAGAGTGAATGGGATATTCGTCTACTTCTCTGCTATTCATAGCTGTGTGCAGAATCAAAATATTCCATACGGAACTTACGGTACAGCTGTTTTTGTAACTGCATTACCACGTGTTTTTCAACCTTCCCAAACAACGGTCGTTTTGACCACTTTCGGAGCATTTTTGAGGAAAAAAGTTCCGCAAGCTAAAATCTTCCCCTGCTTCTCTGCTCTTCATAGAAAAGGGCGGATTTCAAATCGGGGCTACCAATCTGTACCTATAGCCGTTTTCGTAACCCATCGCCTCACTTTCAAGTGTCTGTAAATCATGCCAGCAGCAAGGCAATTTATTACTTTCCCAAACAACTATCGTTTTGACCACTAAACAAACAGTTACACAAACATATTTGGCATAAAATCTTCCTCTACTTCTCTGCTTCTCAAGGGCGGAAACGCTTTTAAAATTGGGTCTACCGTTCTCGAGGGAGAGCGATTTAAGAAACCCTCACCTGCTCTTCACTAACAGCTCTCTGTGTCAATTCTGATATTCCAAAATGGAACCGTTGGCTAGGATACTCGCAGACGCTGCAGGGCCAAAATCATGAGGAGACACTCCTCCTACACCGTTTATTAAGCTAGAAATGCCGTTCCAATATCAACAAATTCGCAACGGTCTCGATCAAGTTGTTTGTATAGAATTTTGGATATCTGTTATACTGTTTCCGTTTTTCACTTTCTTGTCCTCTTTATGTCCTCCTTCCGCTTTCATTGGATCTCTCAAGAAACTCAAGTGCCCCATTGTGACATCATCACTTCCAAGTGACATTCTTTGTAAGTGAAATCAAGCAATTTTTGACACAAATCAGCTAATAAAACCACTTTGCAACCACTTAGACAAGACATGTCAAGTGTTCCAGCTTCGTCTACTTCTCTGCTACTCAAATCTGGAGTTTGGAGGCAAAAATGATATTCGCATCAAAAGTTACAGGAGTTTAAGTAACAGCACCAACATCAGTTTCTGTAACATTTTGGCAAGCAGTGTCTATTTTGACCAATACTGCAACAAGTTAGACAAGAAGTTAGAGTGAATGGGATATTCGTCTACTTCTCTGCTATTCATAGCTGTGTGCAGAATCAAAATATTCCATACGGAACTTACGGTACAGCTGTTTTTGTAACTGCATTACCACGTGTTTTTCAACCTTCCCAAACAACGGTCGTTTTGACCACTTTCGGAGCATTTTTGAGGAAAAAAGTTCCGCAAGCTAAAATCTTCCCCTGCTTCTCTGCTCTTCATAGAAAAGGGCGGATTTCAAATCGGGGCTACCAATCTGTACCTATAGCCGTTTTCGTAACCCATCGCCTCACTTTCAAGTGTCTGTAAATCATGCCAGCAGCAAGGCAATTTATTACTTTCCCAAACAACTATCGTTTTGACCACTAAACAAACAGTTACACAAACATATTTTGGCATAAAATCTTCCTCTACTTCTCTGCTTCTCAAGGGCGGAAACGCTTTTAAAATTGGGTCTACCGTTCTCGAGGGAGAGCGATTAAGAAACCCCTCACCTGCTCTTCACTAACAGCTCTCTGTGTCAATTCTGATATTCCAAAATGGAACCGTTGGCTAGGATACTCGCAGACGCTGCAGGGCCAAAATCATGAGGAGACACTCCTCCTACACCGTTTATTAAGCTAGAAATGCCGTTCCAATATCAACAAATTCGCAACGGTCTCGATCAAGTTGTTTGTATAGAATTTTGGATATCTGTTATACTGTTTCCGTTTTTCACTTTCTTGTCCTCTTTATGTCCTCCTTCCGCTTTCATTGGATCTCTCAAGAAACTCAAGTGCCCCATTGTGACATCATCACTTCCAAGTGACATTCTTTGTAAGTGAAATCAAGCAATTTTTGACACAAATCAGCTAATAAAACCACTTTGCAACCACTTAGACAAGACATGTCAAGTGTTCCAGCTTCGTCTACTTCTCTGCTACTCAAATCTGGAGTTTGGAGGCAAAAATGATATTCGCATCAAAAGTTACAGGAGTTTAAGTAACAGCACCAACATCAGTTTCTGTAACATTTTGGCAAGCAGTGTCTATTTTGACCAATACTGCAACAAGTTAGACAAGAAGTTAGAGTGAATGGGATATTCGTCTACTTCTCTGCTATTCATAGCTGTGTGCAGAATCAAAATATTCCATACGGAACTTACGGTACAGCTGTTTTTGTAACTGCATTACCACGTGTTTTTCAACCTTCCCAAACAACGGTCGTTTTGACCACTTTCGGAGCATTTTTGAGGAAAAAAGTTCCGCAAGCTAAAATCTTCCCCTGCTTCTCTGCTCTTCATAGAAAAGGGCGGATTTCAAATCGGGGCTACCAATCTGTACCTATAGCCGTTTTCGTAACCCATCGCCTCACTTTCAAGTGTCTGTAAATCATGCCAGCAGCAAGGCAATTTATTACTTTCCCAAACAACTATCGTTTTGACCACTAAACAAACAGTTACACAAACATATTTTGGCATAAAATCTTCCTCTACTTCTCTGCTTCTCAAGGGCGGAAACGCTTTTAAAATTGGGTCTACCGTTCTCGAGGGAGAGCGATTTAAGAAACCCCTCACCTGCTCTTCACTAACAGCTCTCTGTGTCAATTCTGATATTCCAAAATGGAACCGTTGGCTAGGATACTCGCAGACGCTGCAGGGCCAAAATCATGAGGAGACACTCCTCCTACACCGTTTATTAAGCTAGAAATGCCGTTCCAATATCAACAAATTCGCAACGGTCTCGATCAAGTTGTTTGTATAGAATTTTGGATATCTGTTATACTGTTTCCGTTTTTCACTTTCTTGTCCTCTTTATGTCCTCCTTCCGCTTTCATTGGATCTCTCAAGAAACTCAAGTGCCCCATTGTGACATCATCACTTCCAAGTGACATTCTTTGTAAGTGAAATCAAGCAATTTTTGACACAAATCAGCTAATAAAACCACTTTGCAACCACTTAGACAAGACATGTCAAGTGTTCCAGCTTCGTCTACTTCTCTGCTACTCAAATCTGGAGTTTGGAGGCAAAAATGATATTCGCATCAAAAGTTACAGGAGTTTAAGTAACAGCACCAACATCAGTTTCTGTAACATTTTGGCAAGCAGTGTCTATTTTGACCAATACTGCAACAAGTTAGACAAGAAGTTAGAGTGAATGGGATATTCGTCTACTTCTCTGCTATTCATAGCTGTGTGCAGAATCAAAATATTCCATACGGAACTTACGGTACAGCTGTTTTTGTAACTGCATTACCACGTGTTTTCAACCTTCCCAAACAACGGTCGTTTTGACCACTTTCGGAGCATTTTTGAGGAAAAAAGTTCCGCAAGCTAAAATCTTCCCCTGCTTCTCTGCTCTTCATAGAAAAGGGCGGATTTCAAATCGGGGCTACCAATCTGTACCTATAGCCGTTTTCGTAACCCATCGCCTCACTTTCAAGTGTCTGTAAATCATGCCAGCAGCAAGGCAATTTATTACTTTCCCAAACAACTATCGTTTTGACCACTAAACAAACAGTTACACAAACATATTTTGGCATAAAATCTTCCTCTACTTCTCTGCTTCTCAAGGGCGGAAACGCTTTTAAAATTGGGTCTACCGTTCTCGAGGGAGAGCGATTTAAGAAACCCCTCACCTGCTCTTCACTAACAGCTCTCTGTGTCAATTCTGATATTCCAAAACGGAACCGTTGGCTAGGATACTCGCAGACGCTGCAGGGCCAAAATCATGAGGAGACACTCCTCCTACACCGTTTAAGCTAGAAATGCCGTTCCAATATCAACAAATTCGCAACGGTCTCGATCAAGTTGTTTGTATAGAATTTTGGATATCTGTTATACTGTTTCCGTTTTTCACTTTCTTGTCCTCTTTATGTCCTCCTTCCGCTTTCATTGGATCTCTCAAGAAACTCAAGTGCCCCATTGTGACATCATCACTTCCAAGTGACATTCTTTGTAAGTGAAATCAAGCAATTTTTGACACAAATCAGCTAATAAAACCACTTTGCAACCACTTAGACAAGACATGTCAAGTGTTCCAGCTTCGTCTACTTCTCTGCTACTCAAATCTGGAGTTTGGAGGCAAAAATGATATTCGCATCAAAAGTTACAGGAGTTTAAGTAACAGCACCAACATCAGTTTCTGTAACATTTTGGCAAGCAGTGTCTATTTTGACCAATACTGCAACAAGTTAGACAAGAAGTTAGAGTGAATGGGATATTCGTCTACTTCTCTGCTATTCATAGCTGTGTGCAGAATCAAAATATTCCATACGGAACTTACGGTACAGCTGTTTTTGTAACTGCATTACCACGTGTTTTTCAACCTTCCCAAACAACGGTCGTTTTGACCACTTTCGGAGCATTTTTGAGGAAAAAAGTTCCGCAAGCTAAAATCTTCCCCTGCTTCTCTGCTCTTCATAGAAAAGGGCGGATTTCAAATCGGGGCTACCAATCTGTACCTATAGCCGTTTTCGTAACCCATCGCCTCACTTTCAAGTGTCTGTAAATCATGCCAGCAGCAAGGCAATTTATTACTTTCCCAAACAACTATCGTTTTGACCACTAAACAAACAGTTACACAAACATATTTTGGCATAAAATCTTCCTCTACTTCTCTGCTTCTCAAGGGCGGAAACGCTTTTAAAATTGGGTCTACCGTTCTCGAGGGAGAGCGATCTAAGAAACCCCTCACCTGCTCTTCACTAACAGCTCTCTGTGTCAATTCTGATATTCCAAAATGGAACCGTTGGCTAGGATACTCGCAGACGCTGCAGGGCCAAAATCATGAGGAGACACTCCTCCTACACCGTTTAAGCTAGAAATGCCGTTCCAATATCAACAAATTCGCAACGGTCTCGATCAAGTTGTTTGTATAGAATTTTGGATATCTGTTATACTGTTTCCGTTTTTCACTTTCTTGTCCTCTTTATGTCCTCCTTCCGCTTTCATTGGATCTCTCAAGAAACTCAAGTGCCCCATTGTGACATCATCACTTCCAAGTGACATTCTTTGTAAGTGAAATCAAGCAATTTTTGACACAAATCAGCTAATAAAACCACTTTGCAACCACTTAGACAAGACATGTCAAGTGTTCCAGCTTCGTCTACTTCTCTGCTACTCAAATCTGGAGTTTGGAGGCAAAAATGATATTCGCATCAAAAGTTACAGGAGTTTAAGTAACAGCACCAACATCAGTTTCTGTAACATTTTGGCAAGCAGTGTCTATTTTGACCAATACTGCAACAAGTTAGACAAGAAGTTAGAGTGAATGGGATATTCGTCTACTTCTCTGCTATTCATAGCTGTGTGCAGAATCAAAATATTCCATACGGAACTTACGGTACAGCTGTTTTTGTAACTGCATTACCACGTGTTTTTCAACCTTCCCAAACAACGGTCGTTTTGACCACTTTCGGAGCATTTTTGAGGAAAAAAGTTCCGCAAGCTAAAATCTTCCCCTGCTTCTCTGCTCTTCATAGAAAAGGGCGGATTTCAAATCGGGGCTACCAATCTGTACCTATAGCCGTTTTCGTAACCCATCGCCTCACTTTCAAGTGTCTGTAAATCATGCCAGCAGCAAGGCAATTTATTACTTTCCCAAACAACTATCGTTTTGACCACTAAACAAACAGTTACACAAACATATTTTGGCATAAAATCTTCCTCTACTTCTCTGCTTCTCAAGGGCGGAAACGCTTTTAAAATTGGGTCTACCGTTCTCGAGGGAGAGCGATCTAATAAACCCCTCACCTGCTCTTCACTAACAGCTCTCTGTGTCATTCTGATATTCCAAAATGTAACCGTTGGCTAGGTTACTCGCAGACGCTGCAGGGCCCAAAATCATGAGGAGACACTCCTCCTACACCGTTTATTAAAGCTAGAAATGCCGTTCCAATATCAACAAATTCGCAACGGTTCTTTCGGAGCATTTTTGAGGAAAAAAAGTTCCGCAAGCTAAAATCTTCCCCTGCTTCTCTGCTCTTCATAGAAAAGGGCGTATTTCAAATCGGGGCTACCAATCTGGACCTATAGCCGTTTTCGTAACCCATCGCCTCACTTTCAAGTGTCTGTATAATCATGCCAGCAGCAAGCAATTTATTACTTTCCCAAACAACTATCGTTTTGACCACTAAACAAACTTTTACACAAACATATTATGGCAAAAAATCTTCCTCTACTTCTCTGCTTCTCAGGGCTGGAAACGCTTTTAAATTGGGTCTACCGTCTCGAGGAGAGCGATCTAATAAACCCTCACCTGCTCTCACTAACAGCTCTCTGTGTCAATTCTGATATTCCAAAATGTAACCGTTGGCTAGTTACTCGCAGACGCTGCAGGGCCAAAATCATGAGGAGACACTCCTCCTACACCGTTATTAAGCTAGAAATGCCGTTCCAATATCAACAAATTCGCAACGGTCTCGATCAAGTTGTTTGTATAGAATTTTGGATATCTGTTATACTGTTTCCGTTTTTCACTTTCTTGTCCTCTTTATGTCCTCCTTCCGCTTTCATTGGATCTCTCAAGAAACTCAAGTGCCCCATTGTGACATCATCACTTCCAAGTGACATTCTTTGTAAGTGAAATCAAGCAATTTTTGACACAAATCAGCTAATAAAACCACTTTGCAACCACTTAGACAAGACATGTCAAGTGTTCCAGCTTCGTCTACTTCTCTGCTACTCAAATCTGGAGTTTGGAGGCAAAAATGATATTCGCATCAAAAGTTACAGGAGTTTAAGTAACAGCACCAACATCAGTTTCTGTAACATTTTGGCAAGCAGTGTCTATTTTGACCAATACTGCAACAAGTTAGACAAGAAGTTAGAGTGAATGGGATATTCGTCTACTTCTCTGCTATTCATAGCTGTGTGCAGAATCAAAATATTCCATACGGAACTTACGGTACAGCTGTTTTTGTAACTGCATTACCACGTGTTTTTCAACCTTCCCAAACAACGGTCGTTTTGACCACTTTCGGAGCATTTTTGAGGAAAAAAGTTCCGCAAGCTAAAATCTTCCCCTGCTTCTCTGCTCTTCATAGAAAAGGGCGGATTTCAAATCGGGGCTACCAATCTGTACCTATAGCCGTTTTCGTAACCCATCGCCTCACTTTCAAGTGTCTGTAAATCATGCCAGCAGCAAGGCAATTTATTACTTTCCCAAACAACTATCGTTTTGACCACTAAACAAACAGTTACACAAACATATTTTGGCATAAAATCTTCCTCTACTTCTCTGCTTCTCAAGGGCGGAAACGCTTTTAAAATTGGGTCTACCGTTCTCGAGGGAGAGCGATTTAAGAAACCCCTCACCTGCTCTTCACTAACAGCTCTCTGTGTCAATTCTGATATTCCAAAATGGAACCGTTGGCTAGGATACTCGCAGACGCTGCAGGGCCAAAATCATGAGGAGACACTCCTCCTACACCGTTTAAGCTAGAAATGCCGTTCCAATATCAACAAATTCGCAACGGTCTCGATCAAGTTGTTTGTATAGAATTTTGGATATCTGTTATACTGTTTCCGTTTTTCACTTTCTTGTCCTCTTTATGTCCTCCTTCCGCTTTCATTGGATCTCTCAAGAAACTCAAGTGCCCCATTGTGACATCATCACTTCCAAGTGACATTCTTTGTAAGTGAAATCAAGCAATTTTTGACACAAATCAGCTAATAAAACCACTTTGCAACCACTTAGACAAGACATGTCAAGTGTTCCAGCTTCGTCTACTTCTCTGCTACTCAAATCTGGAGTTTGGAGGCAAAAATGATATTCGCATCAAAAGTTACAGGAGTTTAAGTAACAGCACCAACATCAGTTTCTGTAACATTTTGGCAAGCAGTGTCTATTTTGACCAATACTGCAACAAGTTAGACAAGAAGTTAGAGTGAATGGGATATTCGTCTACTTCTCTGCTATTCATAGCTGTGTGCAGAATCAAAATATTCCATACGGAACTTACGGTACAGCTGTTTTTGTAACTGCATTACCACGTGTTTTTCAACCTTCCCAAACAACGGTCGTTTTGACCACTTTCGGAGCATTTTTGAGGAAAAAAGTTCCGCAAGCTAAAATCTTCCCCTGCTTCTCTGCTCTTCATAGAAAAGGGCGGATTTCAAATCGGGGCTACCAATCTGTACCTATAGCCGTTTTCGTAACCCATCGCCTCACTTTCAAGTGTCTGTAAATCATGCCAGCAGCAAGGCAATTTATTACTTTCCCAAACAACTATCGTTTTGACCACTAAACAAACAGTTACACAAACATATTTTGGCATAAAATCTTCCTCTACTTCTCTGCTTCTCAAGGGCGGAAACGCTTTTAAAATTGGGTCTACCGTTCTCGAGGGAGAGCGATTTAAGAAACCCCTCACCTGCTCTTCACTAACAGCTCTCTGTGTCAATTCTGATATTCCAAAACGGAACCGTTGGCTAGGATACTCGCAGACGCTGCAGGGCCAAAATCATGAGGAGACACTCCTCCTACACCGTTTAAGCTAGAAATGCCGTTCCAATATCAACAAATTCGCAACGGTCTCGATCAAGTTGTTTGTATAGAATTTTGGATATCTGTTATACTGTTTCCGTTTTTCACTTTCTTGTCCTCTTTATGTCCTCCTTCCGCTTTCATTGGATCTCTCAAGAAACTCAAGTGCCCCATTGTGACATCATCACTTCCAAGTGACATTCTTTGTAAGTGAAATCAAGCAATTTTTGACACAAATCAGCTAATAAAACCACTTTGCAACCACTTAGACAAGACATGTCAAGTGTTCCAGCTTCGTCTACTTCTCTGCTACTCAAATCTGGAGTTTGGAGGCAAAAATGATATTCGCATCAAAAGTTACAGGAGTTTAAGTAACAGCACCAACATCAGTTTCTGTAACATTTTGGCAAGCAGTGTCTATTTTGACCAATACTGCAACAAGTTAGACAAGAAGTTAGAGTGAATGGGATATTCGTCTACTTCTCTGCTATTCATAGCTGTGTGCAGAATCAAAATATTCCATACGGAACTTACGGTACAGCTGTTTTTGTAACTGCATTACCACGTGTTTTTCAACCTTCCCAAACAACGGTCGTTTTGACCACTTTCGGAGCATTTTTGAGGAAAAAAGTTCCGCAAGCTAAAATCTTCCCCTGCTTCTCTGCTCTTCATAGAAAAGGGCGGATTTCAAATCGGGGCTACCAATCTGTACCTATAGCCGTTTTCGTAACCCATCGCCTCACTTTCAAGTGTCTGTAAATCATGCCAGCAGCAAGGCAATTTATTACTTTCCCAAACAACTATCGTTTTGACCACTAAACAAACAGTTACACAAACATATTTTGGCATAAAATCTTCCTCTACTTCTCTGCTTCTCAAGGGCGGAAACGCTTTTAAAATTGGGTCTACCGTTCTCGAGGGAGAGCGATTTAAGAAACCCCTCACCTGCTCTTCACTAACAGCTCTCTGTGTCAATTCTGATATTCCAAAATGGAACCGTTGGCTAGGATACTCGCAGACGCTGCAGGGCCAAAATCATGAGGAGACACTCCTCCTACACCGTTTAAGCTAGAAATGCCGTTCCAATATCAACAAATTCGCAACGGTCTCGATCAAGTTGTTTGTATAGAATTTTGGATATCTGTTATACTGTTTCCGTTTTTCACTTTCTTGTCCTCTTTATGTCCTCCTTCCGCTTTCATTGGATCTCTCAAGAAACTCAAGTGCCCCATTGTGACATCATCACTTCCAAGTGACATTCTTTGTAAGTGAAATCAAGCAATTTTTGACACAAATCAGCTAATAAAACCACTTTGCAACCACTTAGACAAGACATGTCAAGTGTTCCAGCTTCGTCTACTTCTCTGCTACTCAAATCTGGAGTTTGGAGGCAAAAATGATATTCGCATCAAAAGTTACAGGAGTTTAAGTAACAGCACCAACATCAGTTTCTGTAACATTTTGGCAAGCAGTGTCTATTTTGACCAATACTGCAACAAGTTAGACAAGAAGTTAGAGTGAATGGGATATTCGTCTACTTCTCTGCTATTCATAGCTGTGTGCAGAATCAAAATATTCCATACGGAACTTACGGTACAGCTGTTTTTGTAACTGCATTACCACGTGTTTTTCAACCTTCCCAAACAACGGTCGTTTTGACCACTTTCGGAGCATTTTTGAGGAAAAAAGTTCCGCAAGCTAAAATCTTCCCCTGCTTCTCTGCTCTTCATAGAAAAGGGCGGATTTCAAATCGGGGCTACCAATCTGTACCTATAGCCGTTTTCGTAACCCATCGCCTCACTTTCAAGTGTCTGTAAATCATGCCAGCAGCAAGGCAATTTATTACTTTCCCAAACAACTATCGTTTTGACCACTAAACAAACAGTTACACAAACATATTTTGGCATAAAATCTTCCTCTACTTCTCTGCTTCTCAAGGGCGGAAACGCTTTTAAAATTGGGTCTACCGTTCTCGAGGGAGAGCGATTTAAGAAACCCCTCACCTGCTCTTCACTAACAGCTCTCTGTGTCAATTCTGATATTCCAAAATGGAACCGTTGGCTAGGATACTCGCAGACGCTGCAGGGCCAAAATCATGAGGAGACACTCCTCCTACACCGTTTAAGCTAGAAATGCCGTTCCAATATCAACAAATTCGCAACGGTCTCGATCAAGTTGTTTGTATAGAATTTTGGATATCTGTTATACTGTTTCCGTTTTTCACTTTCTTGTCCTCTTTATGTCCTCCTTCCGCTTTCATTGGATCTCTCAAGAAACTCAAGTGCCCCATTGTGACATCATCACTTCCAAGTGACATTCTTTGTAAGTGAAATCAAGCAATTTTTGACACAAATCAGCTAATAAAACCACTTTGCAACCACTTAGACAAGACATGTCAAGTGTTCCAGCTTCGTCTACTTCTCTGCTACTCAAATCTGGAGTTTGGAGGCAAAAATGATATTCGCATCAAAAGTTACAGGAGTTTAAGTAACAGCACCAACATCAGTTTCTGTAACATTTTGGCAAGCAGTGTCTATTTTGACCAATACTGCAACAAGTTAGACAAGAAGTTAGAGTGAATGGGATATTCGTCTACTTCTCTGCTATTCATAGCTGTGTGCAGAATCAAAATATTCCATACGGAACTTACGGTACAGCTGTTTTTGTAACTGCATTACCACGTGTTTTTCAACCTTCCCAAACAACGGTCGTTTTGACCACTTTCGGAGCATTTTTGAGGAAAAAAGTTCCGCAAGCTAAAATCTTCCCCTGCTTCTCTGCTCTTCATAGAAAAGGGCGGATTTCAAATCGGGGCTACCAATCTGTACCTATAGCCGTTTTCGTAACCCATCGCCTCACTTTCAAGTGTCTGTAAATCATGCCAGCAGCAAGGCAATTTATTACTTTCCCAAACAACTATCGTTTTGACCACTAAACAAACAGTTACACAAACATATTTTGGCATAAAATCTTCCTCTACTTCTCTGCTTCTCAAGGGCGGAAACGCTTTTAAAATTGGGTCTACCGTTCTCGAGGGAGAGCGATTTAAGAAACCCCTCACCTGCTCTTCACTAACAGCTCTCTGTGTCAATTCTGATATTCCAAAACGGAACCGTTGGCTAGGATACTCGCAGACGCTGCAGGGCCAAAATCATGAGGAGACACTCCTCCTACACCGTTTAAGCTAGAAATGCCGTTCCAATATCAACAAATTCGCAACGGTCTCGATCAAGTTGTTTGTATAGAATTTTGGATATCTGTTATACTGTTTCCGTTTTTCACTTTCTTGTCCTCTTTATGTCCTCCTTCCGCTTTCATTGGATCTCTCAAGAAACTCAAGTGCCCCATTGTGACATCATCACTTCCAAGTGACATTCTTTGTAAGTGAAATCAAGCAATTTTTGACACAAATCAGCTAATAAAACCACTTTGCAACCACTTAGACAAGACATGTCAAGTGTTCCAGCTTCGTCTACTTCTCTGCTACTCAAATCTGGAGTTTGGAGGCAAAAATGATATTCGCATCAAAAGTTACAGGAGTTTAAGTAACAGCACCAACATCAGTTTCTGTAACATTTTGGCAAGCAGTGTCTATTTTGACCAATACTGCAACAAGTTAGACAAGAAGTTAGAGTGAATGGGATATTCGTCTACTTCTCTGCTATTCATAGCTGTGTGCAGAATCAAAATATTCCATACGGAACTTACGGTACAGCTGTTTTTGTAACTGCATTACCACGTGTTTTTCAACCTTCCCAAACAACGGTCGTTTTGACCACTTTCGGAGCATTTTTGAGGAAAAAAGTTCCGCAAGCTAAAATCTTCCCCTGCTTCTCTGCTCTTCATAGAAAAGGGCGGATTTCAAATCGGGGCTACCAATCTGTACCTATAGCCGTTTTCGTAACCCATCGCCTCACTTTCAAGTGTCTGTAAATCATGCCAGCAGCAAGGCAATTTATTACTTTCCCAAACAACTATCGTTTTGACCACTAAACAAACAGTTACACAAACATATTTTGGCATAAAATCTTCCTCTACTTCTCTGCTTCTCAAGGGCGGAAACGCTTTTAAAATTGGGTCTACCGTTCTCGAGGGAGAGCGATTTAAGAAACCCCTCACCTGCTCTTCACTAACAGCTCTCTGTGTCAATTCTGATATTCCAAAATGGAACCGTTGGCTAGGATACTCGCAGACGCTGCAGGGCCAAAATCATGAGGAGACACTCCTCCTACACCGTTTAAGCTAGAAATGCCGTTCCAATATCAACAAATTCGCAACGGTCTCGATCAAGTTGTTTGTATAGAATTTTGGATATCTGTTATACTGTTTCCGTTTTTCACTTTCTTGTCCTCTTTATGTCCTCCTTCCGCTTTCATTGGATCTCTCAAGAAACTCAAGTGCCCCATTGTGACATCATCACTTCCAAGTGACATTCTTTGTAAGTGAAATCAAGCAATTTTTGACACAAATCAGCTAATAAAACCACTTTGCAACCACTTAGACAAGACATGTCAAGTGTTCCAGCTTCGTCTACTTCTCTGCTACTCAAATCTGGAGTTTGGAGGCAAAAATGATATTCGCATCAAAAGTTACAGGAGTTTAAGTAACAGCACCAACATCAGTTTCTGTAACATTTTGGCAAGCAGTGTCTATTTTGACCAATACTGCAACAAGTTAGACAAGAAGTTAGAGTGAATGGGATATTCGTCTACTTCTCTGCTATTCATAGCTGTGTGCAGAATCAAAATATTCCATACGGAACTTACGGTACAGCTGTTTTTGTAACTGCATTACCACGTGTTTTTCAACCTTCCCAAACAACGGTCGTTTTGACCACTTTCGGAGCATTTTTGAGGAAAAAAGTTCCGCAAGCTAAAATCTTCCCCTGCTTCTCTGCTCTTCATAGAAAAGGGCGGATTTCAAATCGGGGCTACCAATCTGTACCTATAGCCGTTTTCGTAACCCATCGCCTCACTTTCAAGTGTCTGTAAATCATGCCAGCAGCAAGGCAATTTATTACTTTCCCAAACAACTATCGTTTTGACCACTAAACAAACAGTTACACAAACATATTTTGGCATAAAATCTTCCTCTACTTCTCTGCTTCTCAAGGGCGGAAACGCTTTTAAAATTGGGTCTACCGTTCTCGAGGGAGAGCGATTTAAGAAACCCCTCACCTGCTCTTCACTAACAGCTCTCTGTGTCAATTCTGATATTCCAAAATGGAACCGTTGGCTAGGATACTCGCAGACGCTGCAGGGCCAAAATCATGAGGAGACACTCCTCCTACACCGTTTAAGCTAGAAATGCCGTTCCAATATCAACAAATTCGCAACGGTCTCGATCAAGTTGTTTGTATAGAATTTTGGATATCTGTTATACTGTTTCCGTTTTTCACTTTCTTGTCCTCTTTATGTCCTCCTTCCGCTTTCATTGGATCTCTCAAGAAACTCAAGTGCCCCATTGTGACATCATCACTTCCAAGTGACATTCTTTGTAAGTGAAATCAAGCAATTTTTGACACAAATCAGCTAATAAAACCACTTTGCAACCACTTAGACAAGACATGTCAAGTGTTCCAGCTTCGTCTACTTCTCTGCTACTCAAATCTGGAGTTTGGAGGCAAAAATGATATTCGCATCAAAAGTTACAGGAGTTTAAGTAACAGCACCAACATCAGTTTCTGTAACATTTTGGCAAGCAGTGTCTATTTTGACCAATACTGCAACAAGTTAGACAAGAAGTTAGAGTGAATGGGATATTCGTCTACTTCTCTGCTATTCATAGCTGTGTGCAGAATCAAAATATTCCATACGGAACTTACGGTACAGCTGTTTTTGTAACTGCATTACCACGTGTTTTTCAACCTTCCCAAACAACGGTCGTTTTGACCACTTTCGGAGCATTTTTGAGGAAAAAAGTTCCGCAAGCTAAAATCTTCCCCTGCTTCTCTGCTCTTCATAGAAAAGGGCGGATTTCAAATCGGGGCTACCAATCTGTACCTATAGCCGTTTTCGTAACCCATCGCCTCACTTTCAAGTGTCTGTAAATCATGCCAGCAGCAAGGCAATTTATTACTTTCCCAAACAACTATCGTTTTGACCACTAAACAAACAGTTACACAAACATATTTTGGCATAAAATCTTCCTCTACTTCTCTGCTTCTCAAGGGCGGAAACGCTTTTAAAATTGGGTCTACCGTTCTCGAGGGAGAGCGATTTAAGAAACCCCTCACCTGCTCTTCACTAACAGCTCTCTGTGTCAATTCTGATATTCCAAAACGGAACCGTTGGCTAGGATACTCGCAGACGCTGCAGGGCCAAAATCATGAGGAGACACTCCTCCTACACCGTTTATTAAGCTAGAAATGCCGTTCCAATATCAACAAATTCGCAACGGTCTCGATCAAGTTGTTTGTATAGAATTTTGGATATCTGTTATACTGTTTCCGTTTTTCACTTTCTTGTCCTCTTTATGTCCTCCTTCCGCTTTCATTGGATCTCTCAAGAAACTCAAGTGCCCCATTGTGACATCATCACTTCCAAGTGACATTCTTTGTAAGTGAAATCAAGCAATTTTTGACACAAATCAGCTAATAAAACCACTTTGCAACCACTTAGACAAGACATGTCAAGTGTTCCAGCTTCGTCTACTTCTCTGCTACTCAAATCTGGAGTTTGGAGGCAAAAATGATATTCGCATCAAAAGTTACAGGAGTTTAAGTAACAGCACCAACATCAGTTTCTGTAACATTTTGGCAAGCAGTGTCTATTTTGACCAATACTGCAACAAGTTAGACAAGAAGTTAGAGTGAATGGGATATTCGTCTACTTCTCTGCTATTCATAGCTGTGTGCAGAATCAAAATATTCCATACGGAACTTACGGTACAGCTGTTTTTGTAACTGCATTACCACGTGTTTTTCAACCTTCCCAAACAACGGTCGTTTTGACCACTTTCGGAGCATTTTTGAGGAAAAAAGTTCCGCAAGCTAAAATCTTCCCCTGCTTCTCTGCTCTTCATAGAAAAGGGCGGATTTCAAATCGGGGCTACCAATCTGTACCTATAGCCGTTTTCGTAACCCATCGCCTCACTTTCAAGTGTCTGTAAATCATGCCAGCAGCAAGGCAATTTATTACTTTCCCAAACAACTATCGTTTTGACCAC
This sequence comes from Oncorhynchus mykiss, assembly GCF_013265735.2. Taxonomy (NCBI): domain Eukaryota; kingdom Metazoa; phylum Chordata; class Actinopteri; order Salmoniformes; family Salmonidae; genus Oncorhynchus; species Oncorhynchus mykiss. Next base: position 54,598 of record NW_023493947.1, on the reverse strand, counting down.
TAAACAAACAGTTACACAAACATATTTTGGCATAAAATCTTCCTCTACTTCTCTGCTTCTCAAGGGCGGAAACGCTTTTAAAATTGGGTCTACCGTTCTCGAGGGAGAGCGATTTAAGAAACCCCTCACCTGCTCTTCACTAACAGCTCTCTGTGTCAATTCTGATATTCCAAAATGGAACCGTTGGCTAGGATACTCGCAGACGCTGCAGGGCCAAAATCATGAGGAGACACTCCTCCTACACCGTTATTAAGCTAGAAATGCCGTTCCAATATCAACAAATTCGCAACGGTCTCGATCAAGTTGTTTGTATAGAATTTTGGATATCTGTTATACTGTTTCCGTTTTTCACTTTCTTGTCCTCTTTATGTCCTCCTTCCGCTTTCATTGGATCTCTCAAGAAACTCAAGTGCCCCATTGTGACATCATCACTTCCAAGTGACATTCTTTGTAAGTGAAATCAAGCAATTTTTGACACAAATCAGCTAATAAAACCACTTTGCAACCACTTAGACAAGACATGTCAAGTGTTCCAGCTTCGTCTACTTCTCTGCTACTCAAATCTGGAGTTTGGAGGCAAAAATGATATTCGCATCAAAAGTTACAGGAGTTTAAGTAACAGCACCAACATCAGTTTCTGTAACATTTTGGCAAGCAGTGTCTATTTTGACCAATACTGCAACAAGTTAGACAAGAAGTTAGAGTGAATGGGATATTCGTCTACTTCTCTGCTATTCATAGCTGTGTGCAGAATCAAAATATTCCATACGGAACTTACGGTACAGCTGTTTTTGTAACTGCATTACCACGTGTTTTTCAACCTTCCCAAACAACGGTCGTTTTGACCACTTTCGGAGCATTTTTGAGGAAAAAAGTTCCGCAAGCTAAAATCTTCCCCTGCTTCTCTGCTCTTCATAGAAAAGGGCGGATTTCAAATCGGGGCTACCAATCTGTACCTATAGCCGTTTTCGTAACCCATCGCCTCACTTTCAAGTGTCTGTAAATCATGCCAGCAGCAAGGCAATTTATTACTTTCCCAAACAACTATCGTTTTGACCACTAAACAAACAGTTACACAAACATATTTTGGCATAAAATCTTCCTCTACTTCTCTGCTTCTCAAGGGCGGAAACGCTTTTAAAATTGGGTCTACCGTTCTCGAGGGAGAGCGATTTAAGAAACCCCTCACCTGCTCTTCACTAACAGCTCTCTGTGTCAATTCTGATATTCCAAAACGGAACCGTTGGCTAGGATACTCGCAGACGCTGCAGGGCCAAAATCATGAGGAGACACTCCTCCTACACCGTTTAAGCTAGAAATGCCGTTCCAATATCAACAAATTCGCAACGGTCTCGATCAAGTTGTTTGTATAGAATTTTGGATATCTGTTATACTGTTTCCGTTTTTCACTTTCTTGTCCTCTTTATGTCCTCCTTCCGCTTTCATTGGATCTCTCAAGAAACTCAAGTGCCCCATTGTGACATCATCACTTCCAAGTGACATTCTTTGTAAGTGAAATCAAGCAATTTTTGACACAAATCAGCTAATAAAACCACTTTGCAACCACTTAGACAAGACATGTCAAGTGTTCCAGCTTCGTCTACTTCTCTGCTACTCAAATCTGGAGTTTGGAGGCAAAAATGATATTCGCATCAAAAGTTACAGGAGTTTAAGTAACAGCACCAACATCAGTTTCTGTAACATTTTGGCAAGCAGTGTCTATTTTGACCAATACTGCAACAAGTTAGACAAGAAGTTAGAGTGAATGGGATATTCGTCTACTTCTCTGCTATTCATAGCTGTGTGCAGAATCAAAATATTCCATACGGAACTTACGGTACAGCTGTTTTTGTAACTGCATTACCACGTGTTTTTCAACCTTCCCAAACAACGGTCGTTTTGACCACTTTCGGAGCATTTTTGAGGAAAAAAGTTCCGCAAGCTAAAATCTTCCCCTGCTTCTCTGCTCTTCATAGAAAAGGGCGGATTTCAAATCGGGGCTACCAATCTGTACCTATAGCCGTTTTCGTAACCCATCGCCTCACTTTCAAGTGTCTGTAAATCATGCCAGCAGCAAGGCAATTTATTACTTTCCCAAACAACTATCGTTTTGACCACTAAACAAACAGTTACACAAACATATTTTGGCATAAAATCTTCCTCTACTTCTCTGCTTCTCAAGGGCGGAAACGCTTTAAAAATTGGGTCTACCGTTCTCGAGGGAGTGCGATTAGAAACCCTCACCTGCTCTTCACTACAGCTCTCTGTGTCAATTCTGATATTCCAAAATGGAACCGTTGGCTAGGATACTCGCAGACGCTGCAGGGCCAAAAATCATGAGGAGACACTCCTCCTACACCGTTATTAAGCTAGAAATGCCGTTCCAATATCAAACAAATTCGCAAACGGTTCCTCGATCAAGTTGTTTGTATAGAATTTTGGATATCTGTTATACTGTTTCCGTTTTTCACTTTCTTGTCCTCTTTATGTCCTCCTTCCGCTTTCTTTGGATCTCTAAAGAAACTCAAGTGCCCCATTGTGACATCATCACTTCCAAGTGACATTCTTTGTAAGTGAAATCAAGCATTTTTGACACAAATCAGCTAATAAAACCACTTTGCAACCACTTAGACAAGACATGTCAAGTGTTCCAGCTTTGTCTACTTCTCTGCTACTCAAATCTGGAGTTTGGAGGCAAAAATGATATTCGCATCAAAGTTACAGGAGTTTAAGTAACAGCACCAACATCAGTTTCTGTAACATTTTGGCAAGCAGTGTCTATTTTGACCAATACTGCAACAAGTTAGACAAGAAGTTAGAGTGAATGGATATTCGTCTACTTCTCTGCTATTCATAGCTGTTGCAGAATCAAAATATTCCATACGGAACTTACGGTACAGCTGTTTTTGTAACTGCATTACCACGTGTTTTTCAACCTTCCCAAACAACGGTCGTTTTGACCACTTTCGGAGCATTTTTGAGGAAAAAAGTTCCGCAAGCTAAAATCTTCCCCTGCTTCTCTGCTCTCATAGAAAAGGGCGGATTTCAATCGGAGCTACCAATCTGTACCTATAGCCGTTTTCGTAAACCATCGCCTCACTTTCAAGTGTCTGTAATCATGCCAGCAGCAAGGCAATTTATTACTTTCCCAAACAACTATCGTTTTGACCACTAAACAAACAGTTACACAAACATATTTTGGCATAAAATCTTCCTCTACCTCTCTGCTTCTCAAGGGCGGAAACGCTTTTAAAATTGGGTCTACCGTTCTCGAGGAGTGCGATTTAGAAACCCTCACCTGCTCTTCACTAACAGCTCTCTGTGTCAATTCTGATATTCCAAAATGGAACCGTTGGCTAGGATACTCGCAGACGCTGCAGGGCACAAAATCATGAGGAGACACTCCTCCTACACCGTTTATTAAGCTAGAAATGCCGTTCCAATATCAACAAATTCGCAACGGTCTCGATCAAGTTGTTTGTATAGAATTTTGGATATCTGTTATACTGTTTCCGTTTTTCACTTTCTTGTCCTCTTTATGTCCTCCTTCCGCTTTCATTGGATCTCTCAAGAAACTCAAGTGCCCCATTGTGACATCATCACTTCCAAGTGACATTCTTTGTAAGTGAAATCAAGCATATTTTGACACAAATCAGCTAATAAAACCACTTTGCAACCACTTAGACAAGACATGTCAAGTGTTCCAGCTTCGTCTACTTCTCTGCTACTCAAATCTGGAGTTTGGAGGCAAAAATGATATTCGCATCAAAAGTTACAGGAGTTTAAGTAACAGCACCAACATCAGTTTCTGTAACATTTTGGCAAGCAGTGTCTATTTTGACCAATACTGCAACAAGTTAGACAAGAAGTTAGAGTGAATGGGATATTCGTCTACTTCTCTGCTATTCATAGCTGTGTGCAGAATCAAAATATTCCATACGGAACTTACGGTACAGCTGTTTTTGTAACTGCATTACCACGTGTTTTTCAACCTTCCCAAACAACGGTCGTTTTGACCACTTTCGGAGCATTTTTGAGGAAAAAAGTTCCGCAAGCTAAAATCTTCCCCTGCTTCTCTGCTCTTCATAGAAAAGGGCGGATTTCAAATCGGGGCTACCAATCTGTACCTATAGCCGTTTTCGTAACCCATCGCCTCACTTTCAAGTGTCTGTAAATCATGCCAGCAGCAAGGCAATTTATTACTTTCCCAAACAACTATCGTTTTGACCACTAAACAAACAGTTACACAAACATATTTTGGCATAAAATCTTCCTCTACCTCTCTGCTTCTCAAGGGCGGAAACGCTTTTAAAATTGGGTCTACCGTTCTCGAGGGAGAGCGATTTAAGAAACCCCTCACCTGCTCTTCACTACAGCTCTCTGTGTCAATTCTGATATTCCAAAATGGAACCGTTGGCTAGGATACTCGCAGACGCTGCAGGGCAAAAATCATGAGGAGACACTCCTCCTACACCGTTAAAGCTAGAAATGCCGTTCCAATATCAACAAATTCGCAACGGTCTCGATCAAGTTGTTTCTATAGAATTTTGGATATCTGTTATACTGTTTCCGTTTTTCACTTTTCTTGTCCTCTTATGTCCTCCTTCCCGCTTTCATTTGGATCTCTAAAGAAACTCAAGTGCCCCATTGTGGACATCATCACTTCCAAGTGACATTCTTTGTAAGTGAAATCAAGCCATTTTTGACCACAATCAGCTAATAAAACCACTTTGCAACCACTTAGGACAAGACATGTCAAGTGTTCCAGCTTCGTCTACTTCTCTGCTACTCAAATCTGGAGTTTGGAGGCAAAATGATATTCGCATCAAAAGTTACAGGAGTTTTAAGTAACAGCACCAACATCAGTTTCTGTAACATTTTGGCAAGCAGTGTCTATTTTGACCAATACTGCAACAAGTTAGACAAGAAGTTAGAGTGAATGGGATATTCGTCTACTTCTCTGCTATTCATAGCTGTGTGCAGAATCAAAATATTCCATACGGAACTTACGGTACAGCTGTTTTTGTAACTGCATTACCACGTGTTTTTCAACCTTCCCAAACAACGGTCGTTTTGACCACTTTCGGAGCATTTTTGAGGAAAAAAGTTCCGCAAGCTAAAATCTTCCCCTGCTTCTCTGCTCTTCATAGAAAAGGGCGGATTTCAAATCGGAGCTACCAATCTGTACCTATAGCCGTTTTCGTAACCCATCGCCTCACTTTCAAGTGTCTGTAAATCATGCCAGCAGCAAGGCAATTTATTACTTTCCCAAACAACTATCGTTTTGACCACTAAACAAACAGTTACACAAACATATTTTGGCATAAAATCTTCCTCTACCTCTCTGCTTCTCAAGGCGGAAACGCTTTTAAAATTGGGTCTACCGTTCTCGAGGGAGTGCGATTAAGAAACCCCTCACCCTGCTCTTCACTAACAGCTCTCTGTGTCAATTCGATATTCCAAAATGAAACCGTTGGCTAGGATACTCGCAGACGCTGCAGGGCCAAAAATCATGAGGAGACACTCCTCCTACACCGTTTAAGCTAGAAATGCCGTTCCAATATCAACAAATTCGCAACGGTCTCGATCAAGTTGTTTCTATAGAATTTTGGATATCTGTTATACTGTTTCCGTTTTTCACTTTCTTGTCCTCTTTATGTCCTCCTTCCGCTTTCTTTGGATCTCTAAAGAACTCAAGTGCCCCATTGTGACATCATCACTTCCAAGTGACATTCTTTGTAAGTGAAATCAAGCCATTTTTGACACAAATAAGCTAATAAAACCACTTTGCAACCACTTAGACAAGAAATGTCAAGTGTTCCAGCTTCAGTCTACTTCTCTGCTACTCAAATCTGGAGTTTGGAGGCAAAAATGATATTCGCATCAAAAGTTACAGGAGTTAAGTAACAGCACCAACATCAGTTTCTGTAACATTTTGGCAAGCAGTGTCTATTTGACCAATACTGCAACAAGTTAGACAAGAAGTTAGAATGAATGGGATATTCGTCTACTTCTCTGCTATTCATAGCTGTGTGCAGAATCAAAATATTCCATACGGAACTTACGGTACAGCTGTTTTTGTAACTGCATTACCACGTGTTTTTCACCTTCCCAAACAACGGTCGTTTGACCACTTTCGGAGCATTTTTGAGGAAAAAAGTTCCGCAAGCTAAAATCTTCCCCTGCTTCTCTGCTCTTCATAGAAAAGGGCGGATTTCAAATCGGGCTACAATCTGGACCTATAGCCGTTTTCGTAACCCATCGCCTCACTTTCAAGTGTCTGTAAATCATGCCAGCAGCAAGGCAATTTATTACTTTCCCAAACAACTATCGTATTTGACCACTAAACAAACAGTTACACAAACATATTTTGGCATAAATCTTCCTCTACCTCTCTGCTTCTCAAGGGCGGAAACGCTTTTAAAATTGGGTCTACCGTTCTCGAGGGAGTGCGATTAAGAACCCCTCACCTGCTCTTCACTACAGCTCTCTGTGTCAATTCTGATATTCCAAAATGGAACCGTTGGCTAGGATACTCGCAGACGCTGCAGGGCCAAAATCATGAGGAGACACTCCTCCTACACCGTTTATTAAGCTAGAAATGCCGTTCCAATATCAACAAATTCGCAACGGTCTCGATCAAGTTGTTTGTATAGAATTTTGGATATCTGTTATACTGTTTCCGTTTTTCACTTTCTTGTCCTCTTTATGTCCTCCTTCCGCTTTCATTGGATCTCTCAAGAAACTCAAGTGCCCCATTGTGACATCATCACTTCCAAGGTGACATTCTTTGTAAGTGAATCAAGCATTTTTTGACACAAATCAGCTAATAAAACCACTTGCAACCACTTAGACAAGACATGTCAAGTGTTCCAGCTTCGTCTACTTCTCTGCTACTCAAATCTGGAGTTTGGAGGCAAAAATGATATTCGCATCAAAAGTTACAGGAGTTTAAGTAACAGCACCAACATCAGTTTCTGTAACATTTTGGCAAGCAGTGTCTATTTTGACCAATACTGCAACAAGTTAGACAAGAAGTTAGAGTGAATGGGATATTCGTCTACTTCTCTGCTATTCATAGCTGTGTGCAGAATCAAAATATTCCATACGGAACTTACGGTACAGCTGTTTTTGTAACTGCATTACCACGTGTTTTTCAACCTTCCCAAACAACGGTCGTTTTGACCACTTTCGGAGCATTTTTGAGGAAAAAAGTTCCGCAAGCTAAAATCTTCCCCTGCTTCTCTGCTCTTCATAGAAAAGGGCGGATTTCAAATCGGGAGCTACCAATCTGGACCTATAGCCGTTTTCGTAACCCATCGCCTCACTTTCAAGTGTCTGTAAATCATGCCAGCAGCAAGGCAATTTATTACTTTCCAAACAACTATCGTTTTTACCACTAAACAAACAGTTACACAAACATATTTGGCATAAAATCTTCCTCTACCTCTCTGCTTCTCAAGGGCGGAAACGCTTTTAAAATTGGGTCTACCGTTCTCGAGGGAGTGCGATTAAGAAACCCCTCACCTGCTCTTCACTAACAGCTCTCTGTGTCAATTCTGATATTCCAAAATGGAACCGTGGCTAGGATACTCGCAGACGCTGCAGGGCCAAAATCATGAGGAGACACTCCTCCTACACCGTTTATTAAGCTAGAAATGCCGTTCCAATATCAACAAATTCGCAACGGTCTCGATCAAGTTGTTTGTATAGAATTTTGGATATCTGTTATACTGTTTCCGTTTTTCACTTTCTTGTCCTCTTTATGTCTCCTTCCGCTTTCATTGGATCTCTCAAGAAACTCAAGTGCCCCATTGTGACATCATCACTTCCAAGTGACATTCTTTGTAAGTGAAATCAAGGCAATTTTTGACACAAATCAGCTAATAAACCACTTTGCAACCACTTAGACAAGACATGTCAAGTGTTCCAGCTTCGTCTACTTCTCTGCTACTCAAATCTGGAGTTTGGAGGCAAAAATGATATTCGCATCAAAAGTTACAGGAGTTTAGTAACAGCACCAACATCAGTTTCTGTAACATTTTGGCAAGCAGTGTCTATTTTGACCAATACTGCAACAAGTTAGACAAGAAGTTAGAGTGAATGGGATATTCGTCTACTTCTCTGCTATTCATAGCTGTGTGCAGAATCAAAATATTCCATACGGAACTTACGGTACAGCTGTTTTGTAACTGCATTACCACGTGTTTTTCAACCTTCCCAAACAACGGTCGTTTTGACCACTTTCGGAGCATTTTTGAGGAAAAAAGTTCCGCAAGCTAAAATCTTCCCCTGCTTCTCTGCTCTTCATAGAAAAGGGCGTATTTCAAATCGGGCTACCAATCTGTACCTATAGCCGTTTTCGTAACCCATCGCCTCACTTTCAGTGTCTGTAAATCATGCCAGCAGCAAGGCAATTTATTACTTTCCCAAACAACTATCGTTTTGACCACTAAACAAACAGTTACACAAACATATTTTGGCATAAAATCTTCCTCTACTTCTCTGCTTCTCAAGGGCGGAAACGACTTTTAAAATTGGGTCTACCGTTCTCGAGGGAGAGCGATCTAATAAACCCCTCACCTGCTCTTCACTAACAGCTCTCTGTGTCAATTCTGATATTCCAAAATGGAACCGTTGGCTAGGATTACTCGCAGACGCTGCAGGGCCAAAATCATGAGGAGACACTCCTCCTACACCGTTTATTAAGCTAGAAATGCCGTTCCAATATCAACAAATTCGCAACGGTCTCGATCAAGTTGTTTGTATAGAATTTTGGATATCTGTTATACTGTTTCCGTTTTTCACTTTCTTGTCCTCTTTATGTCCTCCTTCCGCTTTCATTGGATCTCTCAAGAAACTCAAGTGCCCCATTGTGACATCATCACTTCCAAGTGCATTCTTTGTAAGTGAAATCAAGCATTTTTTGACACAAATCAGCTAATAAAACCACTTTGCAACCACTTAGACAAGACATGTCAAGTGTTCCAGCTTCGTCTACTTCTCTGCTACTCAAATCTGGAGTTTGGAGGCAAAAATGATATTCGCATCAAAAGTTACAGGAGTTTAAGTAACAGCACCAACATCAGTTTCTGTAACATTTTGGCAAGCAGTGTCTATTTTGACCAATACTGCAACAAGTTAGACAAGAAGTTAGAGTGAATGGGATATTCGTCTACTCTCTGCTATTCATAGCTGTGTGCAGAATCAAAATATTCCATACGGAACTTACGGTACAGCTGTTTTTGTAACTGCATTACCACGTGTTTTTCAACCTTCCCAAACAACGGTCGTTTTGACCACTTTCGGAGCATTTTGAGGAAAAAGTTCCGCAAGCTAAAATCTTCCCCTGCTTCTCTGCTCTTCATAGAAAAGGGCGGATTTCAAATCGGGCTACCAATCTGGACCTATAGCCGTTTTCGTAACCCATCGCCTCACTTTCAAGTGTCTGTAAAATCATGCCAGCAGCAAGGCAATTTATTACTTTCCCAAACAACTATCGTTTTGACCACTAACAAACAGTTACACAAACATATTTTGGCATAAAATCTTCCTCTACCTCTCTGCTTCTCAAGGGCGGAAACGCTTTTAAAATGGGTCTACCGTTCTCGAGGGAGTGCGATTTAAGAAACCCCTCACCTGCTCTTCACTACAGCTCTCTGTGTCAATTCTGATATTCCAAAATGGAACCGTTGGCTAGGATACTCGCAGACGCTGCAGGGCCAAAATCATGAGGAGACACTCCTCCTACACCGTTTATTAAGCTAGAAATGCCGTTCCAATATCAACAAATTCGCAACGGTCTCGATCAAGTTGTTTGTATTAGAATTTTGGATATCTGTTATACTGTTTCCGTTTTTCACTTCCTTGTCCTCTTTATGTCCTCCTTCCGCTTTCATTTGGATCTCTAAAGAAACTCAAGTGCCCCATTGTGACATCATCACTTCCAAGTGACATTCTTTGTAAGTGAAATCAAGCAATTTTTGACACCAAATCAGCTAATAAAACCACTTTGCAAACACTTAGACAAGACATGTCAAGTGTTCCAGCTTCGTCTACTTCTCTGCTACTCAAATCTGGAGTTTGGAGGCAAAAATGATATTCGCATCAAAAGTTACAGGAGTTTAAGTAACAGCACCAACATCAGTTTCTGTAACATTTTGGCAAGCAGTGTCTATTTTGACCAATACTGCAACAAGTTAGACAAGAAGTTAGAGTGAATGGGATATTCGTCTACTTCTCTGCTATTCATAGCTGTGTGCAGAATCAAAATATTCCATACGGAACTTACGGTACAGCTGTTTTTGTAACTGCATTACCACGTGTTTTTCAACCTTCCCAAACAAACGGTCGTTTTGACCACTTTCGGAGCATTTTTGAGGAAAAAGTTCCGCAAGCTAAAATCTTCCCCTGCTTCTCTGCTCTTCATAGAAAAGGGCGGATTTCAAATCGGAGCTACCAATCTGGACCTATAGCCGTTTTCGTAACCCATCGCCTCACTTTCAAGTGTCTGTAAATCATGCCAGCAGCAAGGCAATTTATTACTTTCCCAAACAACTATCGTTTTACCACTAAACAAACAGTTACACAAACATATTTTGGCATAAAATCTTCCTCTACCTCTCTGCTTCTCAAGGGCGGAAACGCTTTTAAAATTGGGTCTACCGTTCTCGAGGGAGTGCGATTTAAGAAACCCCTCACCTGCTCTTCACTAACAGCTCTCTGTGTCAATTCTGATATTCCAAAATGGAACCGTTGGCTAGGATACTCGCAGACGCTGCAGGGCCAAAATCATGAGGAGACACTCCTCCTACACCGTTTATTAAGCTAGAAATGCCGTTCCAATATCAACAAATTCGCAACGGTCTCGATCAAGTTGTTTCTATAGAATTTTGGATATCTGTTATACTGTTTCCGTTTTTCACTTTCTTGTCCTCTTTATGTCCTCCTTCCGCTTTCATTGGATCTCTCAAGAACTCAAGTGCCCCATTGTGACATCATCACTTCCAAGTGACATTCTTTGTAAGTGAAATCAAGCATTTTTGACACAAATCAGCTAATAAAACCACTTTGCAACCACTTAGACAAGACATGTCAAGTGTTCCAGCTTCGTCTACTTCTCTGCTACTCAAATCTGGAGTTTGGAGGCAAAAATTATATTCGCATCAAAAGTTACAGGAGTTTAAGTAACAGCACCAACATCAGTTTCTGTAACATTTTGGCAAGCAGTGTCTATTTTGACCAATACTGCAACAAGTTAGACAAGAAGTTAGAGTGAATGGGATATTCGTCTACTTCTCTGCTATTCATAGCTGTGTGCAGAATCAAAATATTCCATACGGAACTTACGGTACAGCTGTTTTTGTAACTGCATTACCAAGTGTTTTTCAACCTTCCCAAACAACGGTCGTTTTGACCACTTTCGGAGCATTTTTGAGGAAAAATGTTCCGCAAGCTAAAATCTTCCCCTGCTTCTCTGCTCTTCATAGAAAAGGGCGGATTTCAAATCGGGACTACCAATCTGGACCTATAGCCGTTTTCGTAACCCATCGCCTCACTTTCAAGTGTCTGTAAATCATGCCAGCAGCAAGGCAATTTATTACTTTCCAAACAACTATCGTTTTGACCACTAAACAAACAGTTACACAAACATATTTTGGCATAAAATCTTCCTCTACCTCTCTGCTTCTCAAGGGCGGAAACACTTTTAAAATTGGGTCTGCCGTTCTCGAGGGAGAGCGATCTATAAACCCCTCACCTGCTCTTCACTAACAGCTCTCTGTGTCAATTCTGATATTCCAAAATGGAACCGTTGGCTAGGATACTCGCAGACGCTGCAGGGCCAAAATCATGAGGAGACACTCCTCCTACACCGTTTATTAAGCTAGAAATGCCGTTCCAATATCAACAAATTCGCAACGGTCTCGATCAAGTTGTTGTATAGAATTTTGGATATCTGTTATACTGTTTCCGTTTTTCACTTTCTTGTCCTCTTTATGTCCTCCTTCCGCTTTCTTTGGATCTCTAAAGAAACTCAAGTGCCCCATTGTGACATCATCACTTCCAAGTGACATTCTTTGTAAGTGAAATCAAGCCATTTTTGACACAAATAAGCTAATAAAACACTTTGCAACCACTTAGACAAGAAATGTCAAGTGTTCCAGCTTTGTCTACAACTCTGCTACTCAAATCTGGAGTTTGGAGGCAAAAATGATATTCGCATCAAAAGTTACAGGAGTTTAAGTAACAGCACCAACATCAGTTTCTGTAACATTTTGGCAAGCAGTGTCTATTTTGACCAATACTGCAACAAGTTAGACAAGAAGTTAGAATGAATGGGATATTCAGTCTACTTCTCTGCTATTCATAGCTGTGTGCAGAATCAAATATTCCATACGGAACTTACGGTACAGCTGTTTTTGTAACTGCATTACCACGTGTTTTTCAACCTTCCCAAACAACGGTCGTTTTGACCACTTTCGGAGCATTTTTGAGGAAAAAAGTTCCGCAAGCTAAAATCTTCCCCTGCTTCTCTGCTCTTCATAGAAAAGGGCGGATTTCAAATCGGGGCTACCAATCTGGACCTATAGCCGTTTTCGTAACCCATCGCCTCACTTTCAAGTGTCTGTAAATCATGCCAGCAGCAAGGCAATTTATTACTTTCCCAAACAACTATCGTTTTGACCACTAAACAAACAGTTACACAAACATATTTTGGCATAAAATCTTCCTCTACCTCTCTGCTTCTCAAGGGCGGAAACACTTTTAAAATTGGGTCTAGCCGTTCTCGAGGGAGAGCGATCTAATAAACCCCTCACCTGCTCTTCACTAACAGCTCTCTGTGTCAATTCTGATATTCCAAAATGGAACCGTTGGCTAGGATACTCGCAGACGCTGCAGGGCCAAAATCATGAGGAGACACTCCTCCTACAACCGTTTATTAAGCTAGAAATGCCGTTCCAATATCAACAAATTCGCAACGGTCTCGATCAAGTTGTTTGTATAGAATTTTGGATATCTGTTATACTGTTTCCGTTTTTCACTTTCTTGTCCTCTTTATGTCCTCCTTCCGCTTTCTTTGGATCTCTAAAGAAACTCAAGTGCCCCATTGTGACATCATCACTTCCAAGTGACATTCTTTGTAAGTGAAATCAAGCCATTTTTGACACAAATAAGCTAATAAAACCACTTTGCAACCACTTAGACAAGAAATGTCAAGTGTTCCAGCTTCGTCTACTAACTCTGCTACTCAAATCTGGAGTTTGGAGGCAAAAATGATATTCGCATCAAAGTTACAGGAGTTTAAGTAACAGCACCAACATCAGTTTCTGTAACATTTTGGCAAGCAGTGTCTATTTTGACCAATACTGCAACAAGTTAGACAAGAAGTTAGAATGAATGGGATATTCGTCTACTTCTCTGCTATTCATAGCTGTGTGCAGAATCAAAATATTCCATACGGAACTTACGGTACAGCTGTTTTTGTAACTGCATTACCACGTGTTTTTCAACCTTCCCAAACAACGGTCGTTTTGACCACTTTCGGAGCATTTTTGAGGAAAAAAGTTCCGCAAGCTAAAATCTTCCCCTGCTTCTCTGCTCTTCATAGAAAAGGGCGGATTTCAAATCGGGCTACCAATCTGGACCTATAGCCGTTTTCGTAACCCATCGCCTCACTTTCAAGTGTCTGTAAATCATGCCAGCAGCAAGGCAATTTATTACTTCCCAAACAACTATCGTTTTTGACCACTAAACAAACAGTTACACAAACATATTTTGGCATAAAATCTTCCTCTACCTTCTCTGCTTCTCAAGGGCGGAAACGCTTTTAAAATTGGGTCTACCGTTCTCGAGGGAGTGCGATTTAAGAAACCCCTCACCTGCTCTTCACTACAGCTCTCTGTGTCAATTCTGATATTCCAAAATGGAACCGTTGGCTAGGATACTCGCAGACGCTGCAGGGCCAAAATCATGAGGAGACACTCCTCCTACACCGTTTATTAAGCTAGAAATGCCGTTCCAATATCAACAAATTCGCAACGGTCTCGATCAAGTTGTTTGTATTAAATTTTGGATATCTGTTATACTGTTTCCGTTTTTCACTTTCTTGTCCTCTTTATGTCCTCCTTCCGCTTTCTTGGATCTCTAAGAAACTCAAGTGCCCCATTGTGACATCATCACTTCCAAGTGACATTCTTTGTAAGTGAAATCAAGCAATTTTTGACACAAATCAGCTAATAAAACCACTTTGCAACACTTAGACAAGACATGTCAAGTGTTCCAGCTTCGTCTACTTCTCTGCTACTCAAATCTGGAGTTTGGAGGCAAAAATGATATTCGCATCAAAAGTTACAGGAGTTTAAGTAACAGCACCAACATCAGTTTCTGTAACATTTTGGCAAGCAGTGTCTATTTTGGACCAATACTGCAACAAGTTAGACAAGAAGTTAGAGTGAATGGGATATTCGTCTACTTCTCTGCTATTCATAGCTGTGTGCAGAATCAAAATATTCCATACGGAACTTACGGTACAGCTGTTTTTGTAACTGCATTACCACGTGTTTTCAACCTTCCCAAACAACGGTCGTTTTGACCACTTTCGGAGCATTTTTGAGGAAAAAAGTTCCGCAAGCTAAAATCTTCCCCTGCTTCTCTGCTCTTCATAGAAAAGGGCGGATTTCAAATCGGGACTACCAATCTGGACCTATAGCCGTTTTCGTAACCCATCGCCTCACTTTCAAGTGTCTGTAAATCATGCCAGCAGCAAGGCAATTTATTACTTTCCCAAACAACTATCGTTTTGACCACTAAACAAACAGTTACACAAACATATTTTGGCATAAAATCTTCCTCTACCTCTCTGCTTCTCAAGGGCGGAAACGCTTTTAAAATTGGGTCTACCGTTCTCGAGGGAGTGCGATTTAAGAAACCCCTCACCTGCTCTTCACTAACAGCTCTCTGTGTCAATTCTGATATTCCAAAATTGAACCGTTGGCTAGGATACTCGCAGACGCTGCAGGGCCAAAATCATGAGGAGACACTCCTCCTACACCGTTTATTAAGCTAGAAATGCCGTTCCAATATCAACAAATTCGCAACGGTCTCGATCAAGTTGTTTCTATAGAATTTTGGATATCTGTTATACTGTTTCCGTTTTTCACTTTCTTGTCCTCTTTATGTCCTCCTTCCGCTTTCATTGGATCTCTCAAGAAACTCAAGTGCCCCATTGTGACATCATCACTTCCAAGTGACATTCTTTGTAAGTGAAATCAAGCCATTTTTTGACACAAATCAGCTAATAAAACCACTTTGCAACCACTTAGACAAGACATGTCAAGTGTTCAGCTTCGTCTACTTCTCTGCTACTCAAATCTGGAGTTTGGAGGCAAAAATGATATTCGCATCAAAAGTTACAGGAGTTTAAGTAACAGCACCAACATCAGTTTCTGTAACATTTTGGCAAGCAGTGTCTATTTTGACCAATACTGCAACAAGTTAGACAAGAAGTTAGAAGTGAATGGGATATTCGTCTACTTCTCTGCTATTCATAGCTGTGTGCAGAATCAAAATATTCCATACGGAACTTACGGTACAGCTGTTTTTGTAACTGCATTACCACGTGTTTTTCAACCTTCCCAAACAACGGTCGTTTTGACCACTTTCGGAGCATTTTTGAGGAAAAAAGTTCCGCAAGCTAAAATCTTCCCCTGCTTCTCTGCTCTTCATAGAAAAGGGCGGATTTCAAATCGGGGACTACCAATCTGGACCTATAGCCGTTTTCGTAACCCATCGCCTCACTTTCAAGTGTCTGTAAATCATGCCAGCAGCAAGGCAATTTATTACTTTCCCAAACAACTATCGTTTTGACCACTAAACAAACAGTTACACAAACATATTTTGGCATAAAATCTTCCTCTACCTCTCTGCTTCTCAAGGGCGGAAACGCTTTTAAAATTGGGTCTAGCCGTTCTCGAGGGAGAGCGATCTATAAACCCCTCACCTGCTCTTCACTAACAGCTCTCTGTGTCAATTCTGATATTCCAAAATGGAACCGTTGGCTAGGATACTCGCAGACGCTGCAGGGCCAAAATCATGAGGAGGACACTCCTCCTACACCGTTTATAAGCTAGAAATGCCGTTCCAATATCAACAAATTCGCAACGGTCTCGATCAAGTTGTTTGTATAGAATTTTGGATATCTGTTATACTGTTTCCGTTTTTCACTTTCTTGTCCTCTTTATGTCCTCCTTCCGCTTTCTTTGGATCTCTAAAGAAACTCAAGTGCCCCATTGTGACATCATCACTTCCAAGTGACATTCTTTGTAAGTGAAATCAAGCCATTTTTTGACACAAATAAGCTAATAAAACCACTTTGCAACCACTTAGACAAGACATGTCAAGTGTTCCAGCTTCGTCTACAACTCTGCTACTCAATCTGGAGTTTGGAGGCAAAAATGATATTCGCATCAAAAGTTACAGGAGTTTAAGTAACAGCACCAACATCAGTTTCTGTAACATTTTGGCAAGCAGTGTCTATTTTGACCAATACTGCAACAAGTTAGACAAGAAGTTAGAAGTGAATGGGATATTCGTCTACTTCTCTGCTATTCATAGCTGTGTGCAGAATCAAAATATTCCATACGGAACTTACGGTACAGCTGTTTTTGTAACTGCATTACCACGTGTTTTTCAACCTTCCCAAACAACGGTCGTTTTGACCACTTTCGGAGCATTTTTGAGGAAAAAAGTTCCGCAAGCTAAAATCTTCCCCTGCTTCTCTGCTCTTCATAGAAAAGGGCGGATTTCAAATCGGGGCTACCAATCTGGACCTATAGCCGTTTTCGTAACCCATCGCCTCACTTTCAAGTGTCTGTAAATCATGCCAGCAGCAAGGCAATTTATTACTTTCCCAAACAACTATCGTTTTGACCACTAAACAAACAGTTACACAAACATATTTTGGCATAAAATCTTCCTCTACTTCTCTGCTTCTCAAGGGCGGAAACGCTTTTAAAATTGGGTCTACCGTTCTCGAGGGAGTGCGATTTAAGAAACCCCTCACCTGCTCTTCACTAACAGCTCTCTGTGTCAATTCTGATATTCCAAAATGGAACCGTTGGCTAGGATACTCGCAGACGCTGCAGGGCCAAAATCATGAGGAGACACTCCTCCTACACCGTTTATTAAGCTAGAAATGCCGTTCCAATATCAACAAATTCGCAACGGTCTCGATCAAGTTGTTTTCTATAGAATTTTGGATATCTGTTATACTGTTTCCGTTTTTCACTTTCTTGTCCTCTTTATGTCCTCCTTCCGCTTTCATTGGATCTCTCAAGAAACTCAAGTGCCCCATTGTGACATCATCACTTCCAAGTGATCATTCTTTGTAAGTGAAATCAAGCATTTTTGACACAAATCAGCTAATAAAACCACTTTGCAACCACTTAGACAAGACATGTCAAGTGTTCCAGCTTCGTCTACTTCTCTGCTACTCAAATCTGGAGTTTGGAGGCAAAAATGATATTCGCATCAAAAGTTACAGGAGTTTAAGTAACAGCACCAACATCAGTTTCTGTAACATTTTGGCAAGCAGTGTCTATTTTGACCAATACTACAACAAGTTAGACAAGAAGTTAGAGTGAATGGGATATTCGTCTACTTCTCTGCTATTCATAGCTGTGTGCAGAATCAAAATATTCCATACGGAACTTACGGTACAGCTGTTTTTGTAACTGCATTACCACGTGTTTTTCAACCTTCCCAAACAACGGTCGTTTTGACACTTTCGGAGCATTTTTGAGGAAAAAAGTTCCGCAAGCTAAAATCTTCCCCTGCTTCTCTGCTCTTCATAGAAAAGGGCGGATTTCAAATCGGAGCTACCAATCTGTACCTATAGCCGTTTTCGTAACCCATCGCCTCACTTTCAAGTGTCTGTAAATCATGCCAGCAGCAAGGCAATTTATTACTTTCCCAAACAACTATCGTTTTGACCACTAAACAAACAGTTACACAAACATATTTTGGCATAAAATCTTCCTCTACTTCTCTGCTTCTCAAGGGCGGAAACGCTTTTAAAATTGGGTCTACCGTTCTCGAGGGAGAGCGATCTAAGAAAACCCCTCACCTGCTCTTCACTAACAGCTCTCTGTGTCAATTCTGATATTCCAAATGGAACCGTTGGCTAGGATACTCGCAGACGCTGCAGGGCCAAAATCATGAGGAGACACTCCTCCTACACCGTTTATAAGCTAGAAATGCCGTTCCAATATCAACAAATTCGCAACGGTCTCGATCAAGTTGTTTGTATAGAATTTTGGATATCTGTTATACTGTTTCCGTTTTTCACTTTCTTGTCCTCTTTATGTCCTCCTTCCGCTTTCATTGGATCTCTCAAGAAACTCAAGTGCCCCATTGTGACATCATCACTTCCAAGTGACATTCTTTGTAAGTGAAATCAAGCATTTTTTGACACAAATCAGCTAATAAAACCACTTTGCAACCACTTAGACAAGACATGTCAAGTGTTCCAGCTTCGTCTACTTCTCTGCTACTCAAATCTGGAGTTTGGAGGCAAAAATGATATTCGCATCAAAAGTTACAGGAGTTTAAGTAACAGCACCAACATCAGTTTCTGTAACATTTTGGCAAGCAGTGTCTATTTTGACCAATACTGCAACAAGTTAGACAAGAAGTTAGAGTGAATGGGATATTCGTCTACTTCTCTGCTATTCATAGCTGTGTGCAGAATCAAAATATTCCATACGGAACTTACGGTACAGCTGTTTTTGTAACTGCATTACCACGTGTTTTTCAACCTTCCCAAACAACGGTCGTTTTGACCACTTTCGGAGCATTTTTGAGGAAAAAAGTTCCGCAAGCTAAAATCTTCCCCTGCTTCTCTGCTCTTCATAGAAAAGGGCGGATTTCAAATCGGGAGCTACCAATCTGTACCTATAGCCGTTTTCGTAACCCATCGCCTCACTTTCAAGTGTCTGTAAATCATGCCAGCAGCAAGGCAATTTATTACTTTCCCAAACAACTATCGTTTTGACCACTAAACAAACAGTTTACACAAACATATTTTGGCATAAAATCTTCCTCTACTTCTCTGCTTCTCAAGGGCGGAAACGCTTTTAAAATTGGGTCTACCGTTCTCGAGGGAGTGCGATTTAAGAAACCCCTCACCTGCTCTTCACTACAGCTCTCTGTGTCAATTCTGATATTCCAAAATGGAACCTTTGGCTAGGATACTCGCAGACGCTGCAGGGCCAAAATCATGAGGAGACACTCCTCCTACACCGTTTAAAGCTAGAAATGCCGTTCCAATATCAACAAATTCGCAACGGTCTCGATCAAGTTGTTTCTATAGAATTTTGGATATCTGTTATACTGTTTCCGTTTTTCACTTTGCTTGTCCTCTTTATGTCCTCCTTCCGCTTTCTTTTGGATCTCTCAAGAAACTAATCAGTGCCCCATTGTGACATCATCACTTCCAAGTGACATTCTTTGTAAGTGAAATCAAGCCATTTTGACACAAATAAGCTAATAAACCCACTTTGCAACCACTTAGACAAGAAATGTCAAGTGTTCCAGCTTTGTCTACACTCTGCTACTCAAATCTGGAGTTTGGAGGCAAAAATGATATTTGCATCAAAAGTTACAGGGAGTTTAAGTAACAGCACCAACATCAGTTTCTGTAACATTTTGGCAAGCAGTGTCTATTTTGACCAATACTGCAACAAGGTTAGACAAGAAGTTAGACATGAATGGGATATTCGTCTACTTCTCTGCTATTCATAGCTGTGTGCAGAATCAAATATTCCATACGGAACTGTACGGATACAGCTGTTTTTGTAACTGCATTACCACGTGTTTTTCAACCTTCCCTAACAACGGTCGTTTTGACCAACTTTCGGAGCATTTTTGAGGAAAAAAGTTCCGCAAGCTAAAATCTTCCCCTGCTTTCTCTGCTCTTCATAGAAAAGGGCGGATTTCAAATCGGAGCTACCAATCTGTACCTATAGCCGTTTTCGTAACCCATCGCCTCACTTTCAATGTGTCTGTAAATCATGCCAGCAGCAAGGCAATTTATTACTTTCCCAAACAACTATCGTTTTGACCACTAAACAAACAGTTACACAAACATATTTTGGCATAAAATCTTCCTCTACTTCTCTGCTTCTCAAGGGCGAAACGTTTTAATAATTGGGTCTACCGTTCTCGAGGGAGAGCGATCTAATAAACCCCATCACGCTCTTCACTAACAGCTCTCTGTGTCAATTCGTATATTCCAAAATGGAACCGTTGGCTAGGATACTCGCAGACCGCTGCAGGGCCAAAATCATGAGGAGACACTCCTCCTACACCGTTAAAGGCTAGAAATGCTCGTTCCAATATCAACAAATTCGCAACGGTCTCGATCAAGTTGTTCTATAGAATTTTGGATATCTGTTATACTGTTTCCGTTTTCACTTTCTTGTCCTCTTTTAGGTCTCCTTCCGCTTTCTTGGATCTCTAAAGAAACTCAAGTGCCCCATTGTGACATCATCACTTCCAAGTGACATTCTTTGTAAGTGAAATCAAGCCATTTTTGACACAAATAAGCTAATAAAACCACTTTGCAACCACTTAGACAAGAAATGTCAAGTTGTTCCAGCTTTGTCTACACTCTGCTACTCAAAATCTGGAGTTTGGAGGCAAAAATGATATTCGCATCAAAAGTTACAGGAGTTTAAGTAACAGCACCAACATCAGTTTCTGTGAACATTTTGGCAAGCAGTGTCTATTTTGACCAATACTGCAACAAGTTAGACAAGAAGTTAGAGTGAATGGGATATTCGTCTACTTCTCTGCTATTCATAGCTGTGTGCAGAATCAAATATTCCATACGGAACTTACGGTACAGCTGTTTTTGTAACTGCATTACCACGTGTTTTTCAACCTTCCCAAACAACGGTCGTTTTGACCACTTTCGGAGCATTTTTGAGGAAAAAAGTTCCGCAAGCTAAAATCTTCCCCTGCTTCTCTGCTCTTCATAGAAAAAGGGCGGATTTCAAATCGGGGCTACCAATCTGTACCTATAGCCGTTTTCGTAACCCATCGCCTCACTTTCAAGTGTCTGTAAATCATGCCAGCAGCAAGGCAATTTATTACTTTCCCAAACAACTATCGTTTTGACCACTAAACAAACAGTTACACAAACATATTTTGGCATAAAATCTTCCTCTACTTCTCTGCTTCTCAAGGGCGGAAACGCTTTTAAAATTGGGTCTACCGTTCTCGAGGGAGAGCGATCTAAGAAACCCCTCACCTGCTCTTCACTAACAGCTCTCTGTGTCAATTCTGATATTCCAAAATGGAACCGTTGGCTAGGATACTCGCAGACGCTGCAGGGCCAAAATCATGAGGAGACACTCCTCCTACACCGTTTAAGCTAGAAATGCCGTTCCAATATCAACAAATTCGCAACGGTCTCGATCAAGTTGTTTCTATAGAATTTTGGATATCTGTTATACTGTTTCCGTTTTCACTTTCTTGTCCTCTTCATGTCCTCCTTCCGCTTTCATTGGATCTCTCAAGAAACTCAAGTGCCCCATTGTGACATCATCACTTCCAAGTGACATTCTTTGTAAGTGAAATCAAGCAATTTTTGACACAAATCAGCTAATAAAACCACTTTGCAACCACTTAAGTAACAGCACCAACATCAGTTTCTGTGACATTTTGGCAAGCAGTGTCTATTTTGACCAATACTGCAACAAGTTAGACAAGAAGTTAGAGTGAATGGGATATTCGTCTACTTCTCTGCTATTCATAGCTGTGTGCAGAATCAAAATATTCCATACGGAACTTACGGTACAGCTGTTTTTGTAACTGCATTACCACGTGTTTTTCAACCTTCCCAAACAACGGTCGTTTTGACCACTTTCGGAGCATTTTTGAGGAAAAAAGTTCCGCAAGCTAAAATCTTCCCCTGCTTCTCTGCTCTTCATAGAAAAGGGCGGATTTCAAATCGGGGCTACCAATCTGGACCTATAGCCGTTTTCGTAACCCATCGCCTCACTTTCAAGTGTCTGTAAATCATGCCAGCAGCAAGGCAATTTATTACTTTCCCAAACAACTATCGTTTTGACCACTAAACAAACAGTTACACAAACATATTTTGGCATAAAATCTTCCTCTACTTCTCTGCTTCTCAAGGGCGGAAACGCTTTTAAAATTGGGTCTACCGTTCTCGAGGGAGAGCGATCTAATAAATCCCTCACCTGCTCTTCACTAACAGCTCTCTGTGTCAATTCTGATATTCCAAAATGGAACCGTTGGCTAGGTTACTCGCAGACGCTGCAGGGCCAAAATCATGAGGAGACACTCCTCCTACACCGTTTTAAGCTAGAAATGCCGTTCCGATATCAACAAATTCGCAACGGTCTCGATCAATGTGTTTCTATAGAATTTTGGATATCTGTTATACTGTTTCCGTTTTTCACTTTCTTGTCCTCTTCATGTCCTCCTTCCGCTTTCATTGGATCTCTCAAGAAACTCAAGTGCCCCATTGTGACATCATCACTTCCACGTGACATTCTTTGTAAGTGAAATCAAGCAATTTTTGACACAAATCAGCTAATAAAACCACTTTGCAACCACTTAGACAAGACATGTCAAGTGTTCCAGCTTCGTCTACTTCTCTGCTACTCAAATCTGGAGATTGGAGGCAAAAATGATATTCGCATCAAAAGTTACAGGAGTTTAAGTAACAGCACCAACATCAGTTTCTGTAACATTTTGGCAAGCAGTGTCTATTTTGACCAATACTGCAACAAGTTAGACAAGAAGTTAGAAGTGAATGGGATATTCGTCTACTTCTCTGCTATTCATAGCTGTGTGCAGAATCACAATATTCCATACGGAACTTACGGTACAGCTGTTTTTGTAACTGCATTACCACTTGTTTTTCAACCTTCCCAAACAACGGTCGTTTTGACCACTTTCGGAGCATTTTTGAGGAAAAAAGTTCCGCAAGCTAAAATCTTCCCCTGCTTCTCTGCTCTTCATAGAAAAGGGCGTATTTCAATATCGGGGCTACCAATCTGGACCTATAGCCGTTTTCGTAACCCATCGCCTCACTTTCAAGTGTCTGTAAATCATGCCAGCAGCAAGGCAATTTATTACTTTCCCTAAACAACTATCGTTTTGACCACTAAACAAACAGTTACACAAACATATTTTGGCATGAAATCTTCCTCTACTTCTCTGCTTCTCAAGGGCGGAAACGCTTTTAAAATTGGGTCTACCGTTCTCGAGGGAGAGCGATTTAAGAAATCCCTCACCTGCTCTTCACTAACAGCTCTCTGTGTCAATTCTGATATTCCAAACGGAACCGTTGGCTAGGATACTCGCAGACGCTGCAGGGCCAAAATCATGAGGAGACACTCCTCCTACACCGTTTTAAGCTAGAAATGCCGTTCCGATATCAACAAATTCGCAACGGTCTCGATCAAGTTGTTTCTATAGAATTTTGGATATCTGTTATACTGTTTCCGTTTTTCACTTTCTTGTCCTCTTCATGTCCTCCTTCCGCTTTCATTGGATCTCTCAAGAAACTCAAGTGCCCCATTGTGACATCATCACTTCCAAGTGACATTCTTTGTAAGTGAAATCAAGCAATTTTTGACACAAATCAGCTAATAAAACCACTTTGCAACCACTTAGACAAGACATGTCAAGTGTTCCAGCTTCGTCTACTTCTCTGCTACTCAAATCTGGAGATTGGAGGCAAAAATGATATTCGCATCAAAAGTTACAGGAGTTTAAGTAACAGCACCAACATCAGTTTCTGTAACATTTTGGCAAGCAGTGTCTATTTTGACCAATACTGCAACAAGTTAGACAAGAAGTTAGAGTGAATGGGATATTCGTCTACTTCTCTGCTATTCATAGCTGTGTGCAGAATCAAAATATTCCATACGGAACTTACGGTACAGCTGTTTTTGTAACTGCATTACCACTTGTTTTTTCAACCTTCCCCAAACAACGGTCGTTTTGATCCACTTTCGGAGCATTTTTGAGGAAAAAAGTTCCTGCAAGCTAAAAACTTCCCCTGCTTCTCTGCTCTTCATAGAAAAGGGCGGATTTCATATCGGGGCTACCAATCTGTACCTATAGCCGTTTTCGTAACCCATCGCCTCACTTTCAAGTGTCTGTAAATCATGGCAGCAGCAAGGCAATTTATTACTTTCCCTAACAACTATCGTTTTGACCACTAAACAAACAGTTACACAAACATATTATGGCATAAATCTTCCTCTACCTTCTCTGCTTCTCAAGGGCGGAAACGCTTTTAAAATTGGGTCTACCGTTCTCGAGGGAGAGCGATCTAATAAACCCCTCACCTGCTCTTCACTAACAGCTCTCTGTGTCAATTCTGATATTCCAAAATGGAACCGTTGGCTAGGATTACTCGCAGACGCTGCAGGGCCAAAATCATGAGGAGACACTCCTCCTACACCGTTTATTAAGCTAGAAATGCCGTTCCGATATCAACAAATTCGCAACGGTCTCGATCAAGTTGTTTCTATAGAATTTTGGATATCTGTTATACTGTTTCCGTTTTTCACTTTCTTGTCCTCTTCATGTCCTCCTTCCGCTTTCATTGGATCTCTCAAGAAACTCAAGTGCCCCATTGTGACATCATCACTTCCAAGTGACATTCTTTGTAAGTGAAATCAAGCAATTTTTGACACAAATCAGCTAATAAAACCACTTTGCAACCACTTAGACAAGACATGTCAAGTGTTCCAGCTTCGTCTACTTCTCTGCTACTCAAATCTGGAGATTGGAGGCAAAAATGATATTCGCATCAAAAGTTACAGGAGTTTAAGTAACAGCACCAACATCAGTTTCTGTAACATTTTGGCAAGCAGTGTCTATTTTGACCAATACTGCAACAAGTTAGACAATAAGTTAGAGTGAATGGGATATTCGTCTACTTCTCTGCTATTCATAGCTGTGTGCAGAATCAAAATATTCCATACGGAACTTACGGTACAGCTGTTTTTGTAACTGCATTACCACGTGTTTTTCAACCTTCCCAAACAACGGTCGTTTTGACCACTTTCGGAGCATTTTTGAGGAAAAAGTTCTGCAAGCTAAAATCTTCCCCTGCTTCTCTGCTCTTCATAGAAAAGGGCGTATTTCATATCGGGGCTACCAATCTGTACCTATAGCCGTTTTCGTAACCCATCGCCTCACTTTCAAGTGTCTGTAAATCATGGCAGCAGCAAGGCAATTTATTACTTTCCCTAACAACTATCGTTTTGACCACTAAACAAACAGTTACACAAACATATTATGGCATAAAATCTTCCTCTACTTCTCTGCTTCTCAAGGGCGGAAACGCTTTTAAAATTGGGTCTACCGTTCTCGAGGGAGAGCGATCTAATAAACCCTCACCTGCTCTTCACTACAGCTCTCTGTGTCAATTCTGATATTCCAAAACTGTAAACCGTTGGCTAGGATACTCGCAGACGCTGCAGGGCCAAAATCATGAGGAGACACTCCTCCTACACCGTTTAAGCTAGAAATGCCGTTCCAATATCAACAAATTCGCAACGGTCTCGATCAAGTTGTTTGTATAGAATTTTGGATATCTGTTATACTGTTTCCGTTTTTCACTTTCTTGTCCTCTTTATGTCCTCCTTCCGCTTTCATTGGATATCTAAAGAAACTCAAGTGCCCCATTGTGACATAATCACTTCCAAGTGACATTCTTTGTAAGTGAAATCAAGCTATTTTTTACACAAATCAGTTAATAAAACCACTTTGCAAACACTTAGACAAGACATGTCAAGTGTTCCAGCTTCGTCTACTTCTCTGCTACTCAAATCTGGAGTTTGGAGGCAAAAATGATATTCGCATCAAAAGTTACAGGAGTTTAAGTAACAGCACCAACATCAGTTTCTGTAACATTTTGGCAAGCAGTGTCTATTTTGACCAATACTGCAACAAGTTAGACAATAAGTTAGAGTGAATGGGATATTCGTCTACTTCTCTGCTATTCATAGCTGTGTGCAGAATCAAAATATTCCATACGGAACTTACGGTACAGCTGTTTTTGTAACTGCATTACCACGTGTTTTTCAACCTTCCCAAACAACGGTCGTTTTGACCACTTTCGGAGCATTTTTGAGGAAAAAAGTTCCGCAAGCTAAAATCTTCCCCTGCTTCTCTGCTC
Organism: Oncorhynchus mykiss; assembly: GCF_013265735.2. NCBI lineage: Eukaryota > Metazoa > Chordata > Actinopteri > Salmoniformes > Salmonidae > Oncorhynchus > Oncorhynchus mykiss. The sequence continues at coordinate 28,368 of NW_023493947.1, read as the reverse complement.
TTCATAGAAAAGGGCGTATTTCATAATCGGGGCTACCAATCTGTACCTATAGCCGTTTTCGTAACCCTTCGCCTCACTTTCAAGTGTCTGTAAATCATGGCAGCAGCAAGGCAATTTATTACTTTCCCTAAACAACTATCGTTTTGACCACTAAACAAACAGTTACACAAACATATTATTGGCATGAAATCTTCCTCTACCTTCTCTGCTTCTCAAGGGCGGAAACGCTTTTAAAATTGGGTCTACCGTTCTCGAGGGAGAGCGATCTAATAAATCCCTCACCTGCTCTTCACTAACAGCTCTCTGTGTCAATTCTGATATTCCAAAACTGTAACCGTTGGCTAGGATACTCGCAGACGCTGCTGGGCCAAAATCATGAGGAGACACTCCTCCTACACCGTTTATTAAGCTAGAAATGCCGTTCCAATATCAACAAATTCGCAATGGTCTCGATCAAGTTGTTTGTATAGAATTTTGGATATCTGTTATACTGTTTCCGTTTTTCACTTTCTTGTCCTCTTTATGTCCTCCTTCCGCTTTCATTGGATCTCTCAAGAAACTCAAGTGCCCCATTGTGACATCATCACTTCCAAGTGACATTCTTTGTAAGTGAAATCAAGCGATTTTTGACACAAATCAGCTAATAAAACCACTTTGCTACCACTTACACAAGACATGTCAAGTGTTCCAGCTTCGTCTACTTCTCTGCTACTCAAATCTGGAGTTTGGAGGCAAAAATGATATTCGCATCAAAAGTTACAGGAGTTTAAGTAACAGCACCAACATCAGTTTCTGTAACATTTTGGCAAGCAGTGTCTATTTTGACCAATACTGCAACAAGTTAGACAATAAGTTAGAGTGAATGGGATATTCGTCTACATCTCTGCTATTCATAGCTGTGTGCAGAATCAAAATATTCCATACGGAACTTACGGTACAGCTGTTTTTGTAACTGCATTACCACGTGTTTTTCAACCTTCCCAAACAACGGATCGTTTTGACCACTTTCGGAGCATTTTTGAGGAAAAAAGTTCCGCAAGCTAAAATCTTCCCCTGCTTCTCTGCTCTTCATAGAAAAGGGCGGATTTCAAATCGGGGCTACCAATCTGGACCTATAGCCGTTTTCGTAACCCATCGCCTCACTTTCAAGTGTCTGTAAATCATGCCAGCAGCAAGGCAATTTATTACTTTCCCAAACAACTATCGTTTTGACCACTAAACAAACAGTTACACAAACATATTATGGCATAAATCTTCCTCTACTTCTCTGCTTCTCAAGGGCGGAAACGCTTTTAAAATTGGGTCTACCGTTCTCGAGGGAGAGCGATCTAATAAACCCCTCACCTGCTCTTCACTAACAGCTCTCTGTGTCAATTCTGATATTCCAAAATGTAACCGTTGGCTAGGTTACTCGCAGACGCTGCTGGGCCAAAATCATGAGGAGACACTCCTCCTACACCGTTTATTAAGCTAGAAATGCCGTTCCAATATCAACAAATTCGCAATGGTCTCGATCAAGTTGTTTGTATAGAATTTTGGATATCTGTTATACTGTTTCCGTTTTTCACTTTCTTGTCCTCTTTATGTCCTCCTTCCGCTTTCATTGGATCTCTCAAGAAACTCAAGTGCCCCATTGTGACATCATCACTTCCAAGTGACATTCTTTGTAAGTGAAATCAAGCGATTTTTTGACACAAATCAGCTAATAAAACCACTTTGCTACCACTTACACAAGACATGTCAAGTGTTCCAGCTTCGTCTACTTCTCTGCTACTCAAATCTGGAGTTTGGAGGCAAAAATGATATTCGCATCAAAAGTTACAGGAGTTTAAGTAACAGCACCAACATCAGTTTCTGTAACATTTTGGCAAGCAGTGTCTATTTTGACCAATACTGCAACAAGTTAGACAATAAGTTAGAGTGAATGGGATATTCGTCTACATCTCTGCTATTCATAGCTGTGTGCAGAATCAAAATATTCCATACGGAACTTACGGTACAGCTGTTTTTGTAACTGCATTACCACGTGTTTTTCAACCTTCCCAAACAACGATCGTTTTGACCACTTTCGGAGCATTTTTGAGGAAAAAAGTTCCGCAAGCTAAAATCTTCCCCTGCTTCTCTGCTCTTCATAGAAAAGGGCGTATTTCAAATCGGGGCTACCAATCTGGACCTATAGCCGTTTTCGTAACCCATCGCCTCACTTTCAAGTGTCTGTAAATCATGCCAGCAGCAAGGCAATTTATTACTTTCCCAAACAACTATCGTTTTGACCACTAAACAAACAGTTACACAAACATATTATGGCATAAAATCTTCCTCTACTTCTCTGCTTCTCAAGGGCGGAAACGCTTTTAAAATTGGGTCTACCGTTCTCGAGGGAGAGCGATCTAATAAACCCCTCACCTGCTCTTCACTAACAGCTCTCTGTGTCAATTCTGATATTCCAAAATGTAACCGTTGGCTAGGTTACTCGCAGACGCTGCTGGGCCAAAATCATGAGGAGACACTCCTCCTACACCGTTTATTAAGCTAGAAATGCCGTTCCAATATCAACAAATTCGCAATGGTCTCGATCAAGTTGTTTGTATAGAATTTTGGATATCTGTTATACTGTTTCCGTTTTTCACTTTCTTGTCCTCTTTATGTCCTCCTTCCGCTTTCATTGGATCTCTCAAGAAACTCAAGTGCCCCATTGTGACATCATCACTTCCAAGTGACATTCTTTGTAAGTGAAATCAAGCGATTTTTGACACAAATCAGCTAATAAAACCACTTTGCTACCACTTAGACAAGACATGTCAAGTGTTCCAGCTTCGTCTACTTCTCTGCTACTCAAATCTGGAGTTTGGAGGCAAAAATGATATTCGCATCAAAAGTTACAGGAGTTTAAGTAACAGCACCAACATCAGTTTCTGTAACATTTTGGCAAGCAGTGTCTATTTTGACCAATACTGCAACAAGTTAGACAATAAGTTAGAGTGAATGGGATATTCGTCTACATCTCTGCTATTCATAGCTGTGTGCAGAATCAAAATATTCCATACGGAACTTACGGTACAGCTGTTTTTGTAACTGCATTACCACGTGTTTTTCAACCTTCCCAAACAACGATCGTTTTGACCACTTTCGGAGCATTTTTGAGGAAAAAGTTCCGCAAGCTAAAATCTTCCCCTGCTTCTCTGCTCTTCATAGAAAAGGGCGTATTTCAAATCGGGGCTACCAATCTGGACCTATAGCCGTTTTCGTAACCCATCGCCTCACTTTCAAGTGTCTGTAAATCATGCCAGCAGCAAGGCAATTTATTACTTTCCCAAACAACTATCGTTTTGACCACTAAACAAACAGTTACACAAACATATTATGGCATAAAATCTTCCTCTACTTCTCTGCTTCTCAAGGGCGGAAACGCTTTTAAAATTGGGTCTACCGTTCTCGAGGGAGAGCGATCTAATAAACCCCTCACCTGCTCTTCACTAACAGCTCTCTGTGTCAATTCTGATATTCCAAAATGTAACCGTTGGCTAGGTTACTCGCAGACGCTGCAGGGCCAAAATCATGAGGAGACACTCCTCCTACACCGTTTATTAAGCTAGAAATGCCGTTCCAATATCAACAAATTCGCAATGGTCTCGATCAAGTTGTTTGTATAGAATTTTGGATATCTGTTATACTGTTTCCGTTTTTCACTTTCTTGTCCTCTTTATGTCCTCCTTCCGCTTTCATTGGATCTCTCAAGAAACTCAAGTGCCCCATTGTGACATCATCACTTCCAAGTGACATTCTTTGTAAGTGAAATCAAGCGATTTTTGACACAAATCAGCTAATAAAACCACTTTGCTACCACTTAGACAAGACATGTCAAGTGTTCCAGCTTCGTCTACTTCTCTGCTACTCAAATCTGGAGTTTGGAGGCAAAAATGATATTCGCATCAAAAGTTACAGGAGTTTAAGTAACAGCACCAACATCAGTTTCTGTAACATTTTGGCAAGCAGTGTCTATTTTGACCAATACTGCAACAAGTTAGACAATAAGTTAGAGTGAATGGGATATTCGTCTACATCTCTGCTATTCATAGCTGTGTGCAGAATCAAAATATTCCATACGGAACTTACGGTACAGCTGTTTTTGTAACTGCATTACCACGTGTTTTTCAACCTTCCCAAACAACGGTCGTTTTGACCACTTTCGGAGCATTTTTGAGGAAAAAAGTTCCGCAAGCTAAAATCTTCCCCTGCTTCTCTGCTCTTCATAGAAAAGGGCGGATTTCAAATCGGGGCTACCAATCTGGACCTATAGCCGTTTTCGTAACCCATCGCCTCACTTTCAAGTGTCTGTAAATCATGCCAGCAGCAAGGCAATTTATTACTTTCCCAAACAACTATCGTTTTGACCACTAAACAAACAGTTACACAAACATATTATGGCATAAAATCTTCCTCTACTTCTCTGCTTCTCAAGGGCGGAAACGCTTTTAAAATTGGGTCTACCGTTCTCGAGGGAGAGCGATCTAATAAACCCCTCACCTGCTCTTCACTAACAGCTCTCTGTGTCAATTCTGATATTCCAAAATGTAACCGTTGGCTAGGTTACTCGCAGACGCTGCTGGGCCAAAATCATGAGGAGACACTCCTCCTACACCGTTTATTAAGCTAGAAATGCCGTTCCAATATCAACAAATTCGCAATGGTCTCGATCAAGTTGTTTGTATAGAATTTTGGATATCTGTTATACTGTTTCCGTTTTTCACTTTCTTGTCCTCTTTATGTCCTCCTTCCGCTTTCATTGGATCTCTCAAGAAACTCAAGTGCCCCATTGTGACATCATCACTTCCAAGTGACATTCTTTGTAAGTGAAATCAAGCGATTTTTGACACAAATCAGCTAATAAAACCACTTTGCTACCACTTACACAAGACATGTCAAGTGTTCCAGCTTCGTCTACTTCTCTGCTACTCAAATCTGGAGTTTGGAGGCAAAAATGATATTCGCATCAAAAGTTACAGGAGTTTAAGTAACAGCACCAACATCAGTTTCTGTAACATTTTGGCAAGCAGTGTCTATTTTGACCAATACTGCAACAAGTTAGACAATAAGTTAGAGTGAATGGGATATTCGTCTACATCTCTGCTATTCATAGCTGTGTGCAGAATCAAAATATTCCATACGGAACTTACGGTACAGCTGTTTTTGTAACTGCATTACCACGTGTTTTTCAACCTTCCCAAACAACGGTCGTTTTGACCACTTTCGGAGCATTTTTGAGGAAAAAAGTTCCGCAAGCTAAAATCTTCCCCTGCTTCTCTGCTCTTCATAGAAAAGGGCGGATTTCAAATCGGGGCTACCAATCTGGACCTATAGCCGTTTTCGTAACCCATCGCCTCACTTTCAAGTGTCTGTAAATCATGCCAGCAGCAAGGCAATTTATTACTTTCCCAAACAACTATCGTTTTGACCACTAAACAAACAGTTACACAAACATATTATGGCATAAAATCTTCCTCTACTTCTCTGCTTCTCAAGGGCGGAAACGCTTTTAAAATTGGGTCTACCGTTCTCGAGGGAGAGCGATCTAATAAACCCCTCACCTGCTCTTCACTAACAGCTCTCTGTGTCAATTCTGATATTCCAAAATGTAACCGTTGGCTAGGTTACTCGCAGACGCTGCTGGGCCAAAATCATGAGGAGACACTCCTCCTACACCGTTATTAAGCTAGAAATGCCGTTCCAATATCAACAAATTCGCAATGGTCTCGATCAAGTTGTTTGTATAGAATTTTGGATATCTGTTATACTGTTTCCGTTTTTCACTTTCTTGTCCTCTTTATGTCCTCCTTCCGCTTTCATTGGATCTCTCAAGAAACTCAAGTGCCCCATTGTGACATCATCACTTCCAAGTGACATTCTTTGTAAGTGAAATCAAGCGATTTTTGACACAAATCAGCTAATAAAACCACTTTGCTACCACTTAGACAAGACATGTCAAGTGTTCCAGCTTCGTCTACTTCTCTGCTACTCAAATCTGGAGTTTGGAGGCAAAAATGATATTCGCATCAAAAGTTACAGGAGTTTAAGTAACAGCACCAACATCAGTTTCTGTAACATTTTGGCAAGCAGTGTCTATTTTGACCAATACTGCAACAAGTTAGACAATAAGTTAGAGTGAATGGGATATTCGTCTACATCTCTGCTATTCATAGCTGTGTGCAGAATCAAAATATTCCATACGGAACTTACGGTACAGCTGTTTTTGTAACTGCATTACCACGTGTTTTTCAACCTTCCCAAACAACGGTCGTTTTGACCACTTTCGGAGCATTTTTGAGGAAAAAAGTTCCGCAAGCTAAAATCTTCCCCTGCTTCTCTGCTCTTCATAGAAAAGGGCGGATTTCAAATCGGGGCTACCAATCTGGACCTATAGCCGTTTTCGTAACCCATCGCCTCACTTTCAAGTGTCTGTAAATCATGCCAGCAGCAAGGCAATTTATTACTTTCCCAAACAACTATCGTTTTGACCACTAAACAAACAGTTACACAAACATATTATGGCATAAAATCTTCCTCTACTTCTCTGCTTCTCAAGGGCGGAAACGCTTTTAAAATTGGGTCTACCGTTCTCGAGGGAGAGCGATCTAATAAACCCCTCACCTGCTCTTCACTAACAGCTCTCTGTGTCAATTCTGATATTCCAAAATGTAACCGTTGGCTAGGTTACTCGCAGACGCTGCTGGGCCAAAATCATGAGGAGACACTCCTCCTACACCGTTTATTAAGCTAGAAATGCCGTTCCAATATCAACAAATTCGCAATGGTCTCGATCAAGTTGTTTGTATAGAATTTTGGATATCTGTTATACTGTTTCCGTTTTTCACTTTCTTGTCCTCTTTATGTCCTCCTTCCGCTTTCATTGGATCTCTCAAGAAACTCAAGTGCCCCATTGTGACATCATCACTTCCAAGTGACATTCTTTGTAAGTGAAATCAAGCGATTTTTGACACAAATCAGCTAATAAAACCACTTTGCTACCACTTAGACAAGACATGTCAAGTGTTCCAGCTTCGTCTACTTCTCTGCTACTCAAATCTGGAGTTTGGAGGCAAAAATGATATTCGCATCAAAAGTTACAGGAGTTTAAGTAACAGCACCAACATCAGTTTCTGTAACATTTTGGCAAGCAGTGTCTATTTTGACCAATACTGCAACAAGTTAGACAATAAGTTAGAGTGAATGGGATATTCGTCTACATCTCTGCTATTCATAGCTGTGTGCAGAATCAAAATATTCCATACGGAACTTACGGTACAGCTGTTTTTGTAACTGCATTACCACGTGTTTTTCAACCTTCCCAAACAACGGTCGTTTTGACCACTTTCGGAGCATTTTTGAGGAAAAAAGTTCCGCAAGCTAAAATCTTCCCCTGCTTCTCTGCTCTTCATAGAAAAGGGCGGATTTCAAATCGGGGCTACCAATCTGGACCTATAGCCGTTTTCGTAACCCATCGCCTCACTTTCAAGTGTCTGTAAATCATGCCAGCAGCAAGGCAATTTATTACTTTCCCAAACAACTATCGTTTTGACCACTAAACAAACAGTTACACAAACATATTATGGCATAAAATCTTCCTCTACTTCTCTGCTTCTCAAGGGCGGAAACGCTTTTAAAATTGGGTCTACCGTTCTCGAGGGAGAGCGATCTAATAAACCCCTCACCTGCTCTTCACTAACAGCTCTCTGTGTCAATTCTGATATTCCAAAATGTAACCGTTGGCTAGGTTACTCGCAGACGCTGCTGGGCCAAAATCATGAGGAGACACTCCTCCTACACCGTTTATTAAGCTAGAAATGCCGTTCCAATATCAACAAATTCGCAATGGTCTCGATCAAGTTGTTTGTATAGAATTTTGGATATCTGTTATACTGTTTCCGTTTTTCACTTTCTTGTCCTCTTTATGTCCTCCTTCCGCTTTCATTGGATCTCTCAAGAAACTCAAGTGCCCCATTGTGACATCATCACTTCCAAGTGACATTCTTTGTAAGTGAAATCAAGCGATTTTTGACACAAATCAGCTAATAAAACCACTTTGCTACCACTTAGACAAGACATGTCAAGTGTTCCAGCTTCGTCTACTTCTCTGCTACTCAAATCTGGAGTTTGGAGGCAAAAATGATATTCGCATCAAAAGTTACAGGAGTTTAAGTAACAGCACCAACATCAGTTTCTGTAACATTTTGGCAAGCAGTGTCTATTTTGACCAATACTGCAACAAGTTAGACAATAAGTTAGAGTGAATGGGATATTCGTCTACATCTCTGCTATTCATAGCTGTGTGCAGAATCAAAATATTCCATACGGAACTTACGGTACAGCTGTTTTTGTAACTGCATTACCACGTGTTTTTCAACCTTCCCAAACAACGGTCGTTTTGACCACTTTCGGAGCATTTTTGAGGAAAAAAGTTCCGCAAGCTAAAATCTTCCCCTGCTTCTCTGCTCTTCATAGAAAAGGGCGGATTTCAAATCGGGGCTACCAATCTGGACCTATAGCCGTTTTCGTAACCCATCGCCTCACTTTCAAGTGTCTGTAAATCATGCCAGCAGCAAGGCAATTTATTACTTTCCCAAACAACTATCGTTTTGACCACTAAACAAACAGTTACACAAACATATTATGGCATAAAATCTTCCTCTACTTCTCTGCTTCTCAAGGGCGGAAACGCTTTTAAAATTGGGTCTACCGTTCTCGAGGGAGAGCGATCTAATAAACCCCTCACCTGCTCTTCACTAACAGCTCTCTGTGTCAATTCTGATATTCCAAAATGTAACCGTTGGCTAGGTTACTCGCAGACGCTGCTGGGCCAAAATCATGAGGAGACACTCCTCCTACACCGTTTATTAAGCTAGAAATGCCGTTCCAATATCAACAAATTCGCAATGGTCTCGATCAAGTTGTTTGTATAGAATTTTGGATATCTGTTATACTGTTTCCGTTTTTCACTTTCTTGTCCTCTTTATGTCCTCCTTCCGCTTTCATTGGATCTCTCAAGAAACTCAAGTGCCCCATTGTGACATCATCACTTCCAAGTGACATTCTTTGTAAGTGAAATCAAGCGATTTTTGACACAAATCAGCTAATAAAACCACTTTGCTACCACTTAGACAAGACATGTCAAGTGTTCCAGCTTCGTCTACTTCTCTGCTACTCAAATCTGGAGTTTGGAGGCAAAAATGATATTCGCATCAAAAGTTACAGGAGTTTAAGTAACAGCACCAACATCAGTTTCTGTAACATTTTGGCAAGCAGTGTCTATTTTGACCAATACTGCAACAAGTTAGACAATAAGTTAGAGTGAATGGGATATTCGTCTACATTCTCTGCTATTCATAGCTGTGTGCAGAATCAAAATATTCCATACGGAACTTACGGTACAGCTGTTTTTGTAACTGCATTACCACGTGTTTTTCAACCTTCCCAAACAACGGTCGTTTTGACCACTTTCGGAGCATTTTTGAGGAAAAAAGTTCCGCAAGCTAAAATCTTCCCCTGCTTCTCTGCTCTTCATAGAAAAGGGCGTATTTCAAATCGGGGCTACCAATCTGGACCTATAGCCGTTTTCGTAACCCATCGCCTCACTTTCAAGTGTCTGTAAATCATGCCAGCAGCAAGGCAATTTATTACTTTCCCAAACAACTATCGTTTTGACCACTAAACAAACAGTTACACAAACATATTATGGCATAAAATCTTCCTCTACTTCTCTGCTTCTCAAGGGCGGAAACGCTTTTAAAATTGGGTCTACCGTTCTCGAGGGAGAGCGATCTAATAAACCCCTCACCTGCTCTTCACTAACAGCTCTCTGTGTCAATTCTGATATTCCAAAATGTAACCGTTGGCTAGGTTACTCGCAGACGCTGCTGGGCCAAAATCATGAGGAGACACTCCTCCTACACCGTTTATTAAGCTAGAAATGCCGTTCCAATATCAACAAATTCGCAATGGTCTCGATCAAGTTGTTTGTATAGAATTTTGGATATCTGTTATACTGTTTCCGTTTTTCACTTTCTTGTCCTCTTTATGTCCTCCTTCCGCTTTCATTGGATCTCTCAAGAAACTCAAGTGCCCCATTGTGACATCATCACTTCCAAGTGACATTCTTTGTAAGTGAAATCAAGCGATTTTTGACACAAATCAGCTAATAAAACCACTTTGCTACCACTTAGACAAGACATGTCAAGTGTTCCAGCTTCGTCTACTTCTCTGCTACTCAAATCTGGAGTTTGGAGGCAAAAATGATATTCGCATCAAAAGTTACAGGAGTTTAAGTAACAGCACCAACATCAGTTTCTGTAACATTTTGGCAAGCAGTGTCTATTTTGACCAATACTGCAACAAGTTAGACAATAAGTTAGAGTGAATGGGATATTCGTCTACTTCTCTGCTATTCATAGCTGTGTGCAGAATCAAAATATTCCATACGGAACTTACGGTACAGCTGTTTTTGTAACTGCATTACCACTTGTTTTTCAACCTTCCCAAACAACGGTCGTTTTGACCACTTTCGGAGCATTTTTGAGGAAAAAAGTTCCGCAAGCTAAAATCTTCCCCTGCTTCTCTGCTCTTCATAGAAAAGGGCGTATTTCAAATCGGGGCTACCAATCTGGACCTATAGCCGTTTTCGTAACCCATCGCCTCACTTTCAAGTGTCTGTAAATCATGCCAGCAGCAAGGCAATTTATTACTTTCCCAAACAACTATCGTTTTGACCACTAAACAAACAGTTACACAAACATATTATGGCATAAAATCTTCCTCTACTTCTCTGCTTCTCAAGGGCGGAAACGCTTTTAAAATTGGGTCTACCGTTCTCGAGGGAGAGCGATCTAATAAACCCCTCACCTGCTCTTCACTAACAGCTCTCTGTGTCAATTCTGATATTCCAAAATGTAACCGTTGGCTAGGTTACTCGCAGACGCTGCAGGGCCAAAATCATGAGGAGACACTCCTCCTACACCGTTTATTAAGCTAGAAATGCCGTTCCAATATCAACAAATTCGCAATGGTCTCGATCAAGTTGTTTGTATAGAATTTTGGATATCTGTTATACTGTTTCCGTTTTTCACTTTCTTGTCCTCTTTATGTCCTCCTTCCGCTTTCATTGGATCTCTCAAGAAACTCAAGTGCCCCATTGTGACATCATCACTTCCAAGTGACATTCTTTGTAAGTGAAATCAAGCGATTTTTGAAACAAATCAGCTAATAAAACCACTTTGCTACCACTTAGACAAGACATGTCAAGTGTTCCAGCTTCGTCTACTTCTCTGCTACTCAAATCTGGAGTTTGGAGGCAAAAATGATATTCGCATCAAAAGTTACAGGAGTTTAAGTAACAGCACCAACATCAGTTTCTGTAACATTTTGGCAAGCAGTGTCTATTTTGACCAATACTGCAACAAGTTAGACAATAAGTTAGAGTGAATGGGATATTCGTCTACTTCTCTGCTATTCATAGCTGTGTGCAGAATCAAAATATTCCATACGGAACTTACGGTACAGCTGTTTTTGTAACTGCATTACCACGTGTTTTTCAACCTTCCCAAACAACGGTCGTTTTGACCACTTTCGGAGCATTTTTGAGGAAAAAAGTTCCGCAAGCTAAAATCTTCCCCTGCTTCTCTGCTCTTCATAGAAAAGGGCGTATTTCAAATCGGGGCTACCAATCTGGACCTATAGCCGTTTTCGTAACCCATCGCCTCACTTTCAAGTGTCTGTAAATCATGCCAGCAGCAAGGCAATTTATTACTTTCCCAAACAACTATCGTTTTGACCACTAAACAAACAGTTACACAAACATATTATGGCATAAAATCTTCCTCTACTTCTCTGCTTCTCAAGGGCGGAAACGCTTTTAAAATTGGGTCTACCGTTCTCGAGGGAGAGCGATCTAATAAACCCCTCACCTGCTCTTCACTAACAGCTCTCTGTGTCAATTCTGATATTCCAAAATGTAACCGTTGGCTAGGTTACTCGCAGACGCTGCAGGGCCAAAATCATGAGGAGACACTCCTCCTACACCGTTTATTAAGCTAGAAATGCCGTTCCAATATCAACAAATTCGCAATGGTCTCGATCAAGTTGTTTGTATAGAATTTTGGATATCTGTTATACTGTTTCCGTTTTTCACTTTCTTGTCCTCTTTATGTCCTCCTTCCGCTTTCATTGGATCTCTCAAGAAACTCAAGTGCCCCATTGTGACATCATCACTTCCAAGTGACATTCTTTGTAAGTGAAATCAAGCGATTTTTGACACAAATCAGCTAATAAAACCACTTTGCTACCACTTAGACAAGACATGTCAAGTGTTCCAGCTTCGTCTACTTCTCTGCTACTCAAATCTGGAGTTTGGAGGCAAAAATGATATTCGCATCAAAAGTTACAGGAGTTTAAGTAACAGCACCAACATCAGTTTCTGTAACATTTTGGCAAGCAGTGTCTATTTTGACCAATACTGCAACAAGTTAGACAATAAGTTAGAGTGAATGGGATATTCGTCTACTTCTCTGCTATTCATAGCTGTGTGCAGAATCAAAATATTCCATACGGAACTTACGGTACAGCTGTTTTTGTAACTGCATTACCACGTGTTTTTCAACCTTCCCAAACAACGGTCGTTTTGACCACTTTCGGAGCATTTTTGAGGAAAAAAGTTCCGCAAGCTAAAATCTTCCCTGCTTCTCTGCTCTTCATAGAAAAGGGCGTATTTCATATCGGGGCTACCAATCTGTACCTATAGCCGTTTTCGTAACCCATCGCCTCACTTTCAAGTGTCTGTAAATCATGCAGCAGCAAGGCAATTTATTACTTTCCCTAACAACTATCGTTTTGACCACTAAACAAACAGTTACACAAACATATTATGGCATAAATCTTCCTCTACTTCTCTGCTTCTCAAGGGCGGAAACGCTTTTAAAATTGGGTCTACCGTTCTCGAGGGAGAGCGATCTAATAAACCCCTCACCTGCTCTTCACTAACAGCTCTCTGTGTCAATTCTGATATTCCAAAACTGGAACCGTTGGCTAGGATACTCGCAGACGCTGCAGGGCCAAAATCATGAGGAGACACTCCTCCTACACCGTTTATTAAGCTAGAAATGCCGTTCCGATATCAACAAATTCGCAACTGGTCTCGATCAAGTTGTTTGTATAGAATTTTGGATATCTGTTATACTGTTTCCGTTTTTCACTTTCTTGTCCTCTTCATGTCCTCCTTCCGCTTTCATTGGATCTCTCAAGAAACTCAAGTGCCCCATTGTGACATCATCACTTCCAAGTGACATTCTTTGTAAGTGAAATCAAGCAATTTTTGACACAAATCAGCTAATAAAACCACTTTGCTAACCACTTAGACAAGACATGTCAAGTGTTCCAGCTTCGTCTACTTCTCTGCTACTCAAATCTGGAGTTTGGAGGCAAAAATGATATTCGCATCAAAAGTTACAGGAGTTTAAGTAACAGCACCAACATCAGTTTCTGTAACATTTTGGCAAGCAGTGTCTATTTTGACCAATACTGCAACAAGTTAGACAAGAAGTTAGAGTGAATGGGATATTCGTCTACTTCTCTGCTATTCATAGCTGTGTGCAGAATCAAAATATTCCATACGGAACTTACGGTACAGCTGTTTTTGTAACTGCATTACCACTTGTTTTTCAACCTTCCCAAACAACGGTCGTTTTGACCACTTTCGGAGCATTTTTGAGGAAAAAAGTTCCGCAAGCTAAAAATCTTCCCCTGCTTCTCTGCTCTTCATAGAAAAGGGCGGATTTCATAATCGGGGCTACCAATCTGTACCTATAGCCGTTTTCGTAACCCATCGCCTCACTTTCAAGTGTCTGTAAATCATGGCAGCAGCAAGGCAATTTATTACTTTCCCTAACAACTATCGTTTTGACCACTAAACAAACAGTTACACAAACATATTATGGCATAAAATCTTCCTCTACTTCTCTGCTTCTCAAGGGCGGAAACGCTTTTAAAATTGGGTCTACCGTTCTCGAGGGAGAGCGATCTAATAAACCCCTCACCTGCTCTTCACTAACAGCTCTCTGTGTCAATTCTGATATTCCAAAACTGGAAACCGTTGGCTAGGATACTCGCAGACGCTGCAGGGCCAAAATCATGAGGAGACACTCCTCCTACACCGTTATTAAGCTAGAAATGCCGTTCCGAATATCAACAAATTCGCAACGGTCTCGATCAAGTTGTTTCTATAGAATTTTGGATATCTGTTATACTGTTTCCGTTTTTCACTTTCTTGTCCTCTTCATGTCCTCCTTCCGCTTTCATTGGATCTCTCAAGAAACTCAAGTGCCCCATTGTGACATCATCACTTCCAAGTGACATTCTTTGTAAGTGAAATCAAGCAATTTTTGACACAAATCAGCTAATAAAACCACTTTGCTACCACTTAGACAAGACATGTCAAGTGTTCCAGCTTCGTCTACTTCTCTGCTACTCAAATCTGGAGTTTGGAGGCAAAAATGATATTCGCATCAAAAGTTACAGGAGTTTAAGTAACAGCACCAACATCAGTTTCTGTAACATTTTGGCAAGCAGTGTCTATTTTGACCAATACTGCAACAAGTTAGACAATAAGTTAGAGTGAATGGGATATTCGTCTACTTCTCTGCTATTCATAGCTGTGTGCAGAATCAAAATATTCCATACGGAACTTACGGTACAGCTGTTTTTGTAACTGCATTACCACGTGTTTTTCAACCTTCCCAAACAACGGTCGTTTTGACCACTTTCGGAGCATTTTTGAGGAAAAAAGTTCCGCAAGCTAAAATCTTCCCCTGCTTCTCTGCTCTTCATAGAAAAGGGCGTATTTCAAATCGGGGCTACCAATCTGGACCTATAGCCGTTTTCGTAACCCATCGCCTCACTTTCAAGTGTCTGTAAATCATGCCAGCAGCAAGGCAATTTATTACTTTCCCAAACAACTATCGTTTTGACCACTAAACAAACAGTTACACAAACATATTATGGCATAAAATCTTCCTCTACTTCTCTGCTTCTCAAGGGCGGAAACGCTTTTAAAATTGGGTCTACCGTTCTCGAGGGAGAGCGATCTAATAAACCCCTCACCTGCTCTTCACTAACAGCTCTCTGTGTCAATTCTGATATTCCAAAATGGAACCGTTGGCTAGGTTACTCGCAGACGCTGCAGGGCCAAAATCATGAGGAGACACTCCTCCTACACCGTTTATTAAGCTAGAAATGCCGTTCCAATATCAACAAATTCGCAACGGTCTCGATCAAGTTGTTTGTATAGAATTTTGGATATCTGTTATACTGTTTCCGTTTTTCACTTTCTTGTCCTCTTTATGTCCTCCTTCCGCTTTCATTGGATCTCTCAAGAAACTCAAGTGCCCCATTGTGACATCATCACTTCCAAGTGACATTCTTTGTAAGTGAAATCAAGCAATTTTTGACACAAATCAGCTAATAAAACCACTTTGCTACCACTTAGACAAGACATGTCAAGTGTTCCAGCTTCGTCTACTTCTCTGCTACTCAAATCTGGAGTTTGGAGGCAAAAATGATATTCGCATCAAAAGTTACAGGAGTTTAAGTAACAGCACCAACATCAGTTTCTGTAACATTTTGGCAAGCAGTGTCTATTTTGACCAATACTGCAACAAGTTAGACAATAAGTTAGAGTGAATGGGATATTCGTCTACTTCTCTGCTATTCATAGCTGTGTGCAGAATCAAAATATTCCATACGGAACTTACGGTACAGCTGTTTTTGTAACTGCATTACCACGTGTTTTTCAACCTTCCCAAACAACGGTCGTTTTGACCACTTTCGGAGCATTTTTGAGGAAAAAAGTTCCGCAAGCTAAAATCTTCCCCTGCTTCTCTGCTCTTCATAGAAAAGGGCGTATTTCAATATCGGGGCTACCAATCTGGACCTATAGCCGTTTTCGTAACCCATCGCCTCACTTTCAAGTGTCTGTAAATCATGCAGCAGCAAGGCAATTTATTACTTTCCCTAAACAACTATCGTTTTGACCACTAAACAAACAGTTACACAAACATATTATGGCATAAAATCTTCCTCTACCTTCTCTGCTTCTCAAGGGCGGAAACGCTTTTAAAATTGGGTCTACCGTTCTCGAGGGAGAGCGATCTAATAAACCCCTCACCTGCTCTTCACTAACAGCTCTCTGTGTCAATTCTGATATTCCAAAATGGAACCGTTGGCTAGGTTACTCGCAGACGCTGCAGGGCCAAAATCATGAGGAGACACTCCTCCTACACCGTTTATTAAGCTAGAAATGCCGTTCCAATATCAACAAATTCGCAACTGGTCTCGATCAAGTTGTTTGTATAGAATTTTGGATATCTGTTATACTGTTTCCGTTTTTCACTTTCTTGTCCTCTTATGTCCTCCTTCCGCTTTCATTGGATCTCTCAAGAAACTCAAGTGCCCCATTGTGACATCATCACTTCCAAGTGACATTCTTTGTAAGTGAAATCAAGCAATTTTTGACACAAATCAGCTAATAAAACCACTTTGCTACCACTTAGACAAGACATGTCAAGTGTTCCAGCTTCGTCTACTTCTCTGCTACTCAAATCTGGAGTTTGGAGGCAAAAATGATATTCGCATCAAAAGTTACAGGAGCTTAAGTAACAGCACCAACATCAGTTTCTGTAACATTTTGGCAAGCAGTGTCTATTTTGACCAATACTGCAACAAGTTAGACAAGAAGTTAGAGTGAATGGGATATTCGTCTACTTCTCTGCTATTCATAGCTGTGTGCAGAATCAAAATATTCCATACGGAACTTACGGTACAGCTGTTTTTGTAACTGCATTACCACGTGTTTTTCAACCTTCCCAAACAACGGTCGTTTTGACCACTTTCGGAGCATTTTTGAGGAAAAAAGTTCCGCAAGCTAAAATCTTCCCCTGCTTCTCTGCTCTTCATAGAAAAGGGCGTATTTCATATCGGGGCTACCAATCTGTACCTATAGCCGTTTTCGTAACCCATTCGCCTCACTTTCAAGTGTCTGTAAATCATGGCAGCAGCAAGGCAATTTATTACTTTCCCTAACAACTATCGTTTTGACCACTAAACAAACAGTTACACAAACATATTATGGCATAAAATCTTCCTCTACCTTCTCTGCTTCTCAAGGGCGGAAACGCTTTTAAAATTGGGTCTACCGTTCTCGAGGGAGAGCGATCTAATAAATCCCTCACCTGCTCTTCACTAACAGCTCTCTGTGTCAATTCTGATATTCCAAAACTGAACCGTTGGCTAGGATACTCGCAGACGCTGCAGGGCCAAAATCATGAGGAGACACTCCTCCTACACCGTTTAAGCTAGAAATGCCGTTCCGATATCAACAAATTCGCAACGGTCTCGATCAAGTTGTTTCTATAGAATTTTGGATATCTGTTATACTGTTTCCGTTTTTCACTTTCTTGTCCTCTTCATGTCCTCCTTCCGCATTCATTGGATCTCTCAAGAAACTCAAGTGCCCCATTGTGACATCATCACTTCCAAGTGACATTCTTTGTAAGTGAAATCAAGCAATTTTTGACACAAATCAGTTAATAAAACCACTTTGCTACCACTTAGACAAGACATGTCAAGTGTTCCAGCTTCGTCTACTTCTCTGCTACTCAAATCTGGAGTTTGGAGGCAAAAATGATATTCGCATCAAAAGTTACAGGAGTTTAAGTAACAGCACCAACATCAGTTTCTGTAACATTTTGGCAAGCAGTGTCTATTTTGACCAATACTGCAACAAGTTAGACAATAAGTTAGAGTGAATGGGATATTCGTCTACTTCCCTGCTATTCATAGCTGTGTGCAGAATCAAAATATTCCATACGGAACTTACGGTACAGCTGTTTTTGTAACTGCATTACCACGTGTTTTTCAACCTTCCCAAACAACGGTCGTTTTGACCACTTTCGGAGCATTTTTGAGGAAAAAAGTTCCGCAAGCTAAAATCTTCCCCTGCTTCTCTGCTCTTCATAGAAAAGGGCGTATTTCAAATCGGGGCTACCAATCTGGACCTATAGCCGTTTTCGTAACCCATCGCCTCACTTTCAAGTGTCTGTAAATCATGCCAGCAGCAAGGCAATTTATTACTTTCCCAAACAACTATCGTTTTGACCACTAAACAAACAGTTACACAAACATATTATGGCATAAAATCTTCCTCTACTTCTCTGCTTCTCAAGGGCGGAAACGCTTTTAAAATTGGGTCTACCGTTCTCGAGGGAGAGCAATCTAATAAACCCCTCACCTGCTCTTCACTAACAGCTCTCTGTGTCAATTCTGATATTCCAAAATGGAACCGTTGGCTAGGTTACTCGCAGACGCTGCAGGGCCAAAATCATGAGGAGACACTCCTCCTACACCGTTTATTAAGCTAGAAATGCCGTTCCAATATCAACAAATTCGCAATGGTCTCGATCAAGTTGTTTGTATAGAATTTTGGATATCTGTTATACTGTTTCCGTTTTTCACTTTCTTGTCCTCTTTATGTCCTCCTTCCGCTTTCATTGGATCTCTCAAGAAACTCAAGTGCCCCATTGTGACATCATCACTTCCAAGTGACATTCTTTGTAAGTGAAATCAAGCAATTTTTGACACAAATCAGCTAATAAAACCACTTTGCTACCACTTAGACAAGACATGTCAAGTGTTCCAGCTTCGTCTACTTCTCTGCTACTCAAATCTGGAGTTTGGAGGCAAAAATGATATTCGCATCAAAAGTTACAGGAGTTTAAGTAACAGCACCAACATCAGTTTCTGTAACATTTTGGCAAGCAGTGTCTATTTTGACCAATACTGCAACAAGTTAGACAATAAGTTAGAGTGAATGGGATATTCGTCTACTTCCTCTGCTATTCATAGCTGTGTGCAGAATCAAAATATTCCATACGGAACTTACGGTACAGCTGTTTTTGTAACTGCATTACCACGTGTTTTTCAACCTTCCCAAACAACGGTCGTTTTGACCACTTTCGGAGCATTTTTGAGGAAAAAAGTTCCGCAAGCTAAAATCTTCCCCTGCTTCTCTGCTCTTCATAGAAAAGGGCGTATTTCAATATCGGGGCTACCAATCTGGACCTATAGCCGTTTTCGTAACCCATCGCCTCACTTTCAAGTGTCTGTAAATCATGCCAGCAGCAAGGCAATTTATTACTTTCCCTAAACAACTATCGTTTTGACCACTAAACAAACAGTTACACAAACATATTATGGCATAAAATCTTCCTCTACTTCTCTGCTTCTCAAGGGCGGAAACGCTTTTAAAATTGGGTCTACCGTTCTCGAGGGAGAGCGATCTAATAAACCCCTCACCTGCTCTTCACTAACAGCTCTCTGTGTCAATTCTGATATTCCAAAATGGAACCGTTGGCTAGGTTACTCGCAGACGCTGCAGGGCCAAAATCATGAGGAGACACTCCTCCTACACCGTTTATTAAGCTAGAAATGCCGTTCCAATATCAACAAATTCGCAACGGTCTCGATCAAGTTGTTTGTATAGAATTTTGGATATCTGTTATACTGTTTCCGTTTTTCACTTTCTTGTCCTCTTTATGTCCTCCTTCCGCTTTCATTGGATCTCTCAAGAAACTCAAGTGCCCCATTGTGACATCATCACTTCCAAGTGACATTCTTTGTAAGTGAAATCAAGCAATTTTTGACACAAATCAGCTAATAAAACCACTTTGCTACCACTTAGACAAGACATGTCAAGTGTTCCAGCTTCGTCTACTTCTCTGCTACTCAAATCTGGAGTTTGGAGGCAAAAATGATATTCGCATCAAAAGTTACAGGAGTTTAAGTAACAGCACCAACATCAGTTTCTGTAACATTTTGGCAAGCAGTGTCTATTTTGACCAATACTGCAACAAGTTAGACAAGAAGTTAGAGTGAATGGGATATTCGTCTACTTCTCTGCTATTCATAGCTGTGTGCAGAATCAAAATATTCCATACGGAACTTACGGTACAGCTGTTTTTGTAACTGCATTACCACGTGTTTTTCAACCTTCCCAAACAACGGTCGTTTTGACCACTTTCGGAGCATTTTTGAGGAAAAAAGTTCTGCAAGCTAAAATCTTCCCCTGCTTCTCTGCTCTTCATAGAAAAGGGCGTATTTCATATCGGGGCTACCAATCTGTACCTATAGCCGTTTTCGTAACCCTTCGCCTCACTTTCAAGTGTCTGTAAATCATGGCAGCAGCAAGGCAATTTATTACTTTCCCTAACAACTATCGTTTTGACCACTAAACAAACAGTTACACAAACATATTTGGCATAAAATCTTCCTCTACCTCTCTGCTTCTCAAGGGCGGAAACGCTTTTAAAATTGGGTCTACCGTTCTCGAGGGAGAGCGATTAAGAAATCCCTCACCTGCTCTTCACTACAGCTCTCTGTGTCAATTCTGATATTCCAAAACGAACCGTTGGCTAGGATACTCGCAGACGCTGCAGGGCCAAAATCATGAGGAGACACTCCTCCTACACCGTTTATTAGCTAGAAATGCCGTTCCAATATCAACAAATTCGCAACGGTCTCGATCAAGTTGTTTGTATAGAATTTTGGATATCTGTTATACTGTTTCCGTTTTTCACTTTCTTGTCCTCTTATGTCCTCCTTCCGCTTTCATTGGATCTCTCAAGAAACTCAAGTGCCCCATTGTGACATCATCACTTCCAAGTGACATTCTTTGTAAGTGAAATCAAGCAATTTTTGACACAAATCAGTTAATAAAACCACTTTGCTACCACTTAGACAAGACATGTCAAGTGTTCCAGCTTCGTCTACTTCTCTGCTACTCAAATCTGGAGTTTGGAGGCAAAAATGATATTCGCATCAAAAGTTACAGGAGTTTAAGTAACAGCACCAACATCAGTTTCTGTAACATTTTGGCAAGCAGTGTCTATTTTGACCAATACTGCAACAAGTTAGACAATAAGTTAGAGTGAATGGGATATTCGTCTACTTCCTCTGCTATTCATAGCTGTGTGCAGAATCAAAATATTCCATACGGAACTTACGGTACAGCTGTTTTTGTAACTGCATTACCACGTGTTTTTCAACCTTCCCAAACAACGGTCGTTTTGACCACTTTCGGAGCATTTTTGAGGAAAAAAGTTCCTGCAAGCTAAAATCTTCCCCTGCTTCTCTGCTCTTCATAGAAAAGGGCGTATTTCAATATCGGGGCTACCAATCTGTACCTATAGCCGTTTTCGTAACCCATCGCCTCACTTTCAAGTGTCTGTAAATCATGCCAGCAGCAAGGCAATTTATTACTTTCCCTAACAACTATCGTTTTGACCACTAAACAAACAGTTACACAAACATATTATGGCATAAAATCTTCCTCTACTTCTCTGCTTCTCAAGGGCGGAAACGCTTTTAAAATTGGGTCTACCGTTCTCGAGGGAGAGCGATTCTAATAAATCCCTCACCTGCTCTTCACTAACAGCTCTCTGTGTCAATTCTGATATTCCAAAATGGAACCGTTGGCTAGGATACTCGCAGACGCTGCAGGGCCAAAATCATGAGGAGACACTCCTCCTACACCGTTATTAAGCTAGAAATGCCGTTCCAATATCAACAAATTCGCAACGGTCTCGATCAAGTTGTTTGTATAGAATTTTGGATATCTGTTATACTGTTTCCGTTTTTCACTTTCTTGTCCTCTTTATGTCCTCCTTCCGCTTTCATTGGATCTCTCAAGAAACTCAAGTGCCCCATTGTGACATCATCACTTCCAAGTGACATTCTTTGTAAGTGAAATCAAGCAATTTTTGACACAAATCAGCTAATAAAACCACTTTGCTACCACTTAGACAAGACATGTCAAGTGTTCCAGCTTCGTCTACTTCTCTGCTACTCAAATCTGGAGTTTGGAGGCAAAAATGATATTCGCATCAAAAGTTACAGGAGTTTAAGTAACAGCACCAACATCAGTTTCTGTAACATTTTGGCAAGCAGTGTCTATTTTGACCAATACTGCAACAAGTTAGACAAGAAGTTAGAGTGAATGGGATATTCGTCTACTTCTCTGCTATTCATAGCTGTGTGCAGAATCAAAATATTCCATACGGAACTTACGGTACAGCTGTTTTTGTAACTGCATTACCACGTGTTTTTCAACCTTCCCAAACAACGGTCGTTTTGACCACTTTCGGAGCATTTTTGAGGAAAAAAGTTCCTGCAAGCTAAAATCTTCCCCTGCTTCTCTGCTCTTCATAGAAAAGGGCGTATTTCATATCGGGGCTACCAATCTGTACCTATAGCCGTTTTCGTAACCCTTCGCCTCACTTTCAAGTGTCTGTAAATCATGGCCAGCAGCAAGGCAATTATTACTTTCCCTAACAACTATCGTTTTGACCACTAAACAAACAGTTACACAAACATATTTTGGCATAAAATCTTCCTCTACCTCTCTGCTTCTCAAGGGCGGAAACGCTTTTAAAATTGGGTCTACCGTTCTCGAGGGAGAGCGATTTAAGAAATCCCTCACCTGCTCTTCACTACAGCTCTCTGTGTCAATTCTGATATTCCAAACGAAACCGTTGGCTAGGATTACTCGCAGACGCTGCAGGGCCAAAATCATGAGGAGACACTCCTCCTACACCGTTTAAGCTAGAAATGCCGTTCCGATATCAACAAATTCGCAACGGTCTCGATCAAGTTGTTTCTATAGAATTTTGGATATCTGTTATACTGTTTCCGTTTTTCACTTTCTTGTCCTCTTTCATGTCCTCCTTCCGCATTCATTGGATCTCTCAAGAAACTCAAGTGCCCCATTGTGACATCATCACTTCCAAGTGACATTCTTTGTAAGTGAAATCAAGCAATTTTTGACACAAATCAGCTAATAAAACCACTTTGCTACCACTTAGACAAGACATGTCAAGTGTTCCAGCTTCGTCTACTTCTCTGCTACTCAAATCTGGAGTTTGGAGGCAAAAATGATATTCGCATCAAAAGTTACAGGAGTTTAAGTAACAGCACCAACATCAGTTTCTGTAACATTTTGGCAAGCAGTGTCTATTTTGACCAATACTGCAACAAGTTAGACAAGAAGTTAGAGTGAATGGGATATTCGTCTACTTCTCTGCTATTCATAGCTGTGTGCAGAATCAAAATATTCCATACGGAACTTACGGTACAGCTGTTTTTGTAACTGCATTACCACGTGTTTTCAACCTTCCCAAACAACGGTCGTTTTGACCACTTTCGGAGCATTTTTGAGGAAAAAAGTTCTGCAAGCTAAAATCTTCCCCTGCTTCTCTGCTCTTCATAGAAAAGGGCGTATTTCATATCGGGGCTACCAATCTGTACCTATAGCCGTTTTCGTAACCCTTCGCCTCACTTTCAAGTGTCTGTAAATCATGGCAGCAGCAAGGCAATTTATTACTTTCCCTAACAACTATCGTTTTGACCACTAAACAAACAGTTACACAAACATATTATGGCATAAAATCTTCCTCTACCTCTCTGCTTCTCAAGGGCGGAAACGCTTTTAAAATTGGGTTCTACCGTTCTCGAGGGAGAGCGATTTAAGAAATCCCCTCACCTGCTCTTCACTACAGCTCTCTGTGTCAATTCTGATATTCCAAAACGAAACCGTTGGCTAGGATACTCGCAGACGCTGCAGGGCCAAAATCATGAGGAGACACTCCTCCTACACCGTTTATAAGCTAGAAATGCCGTTCCGAATATCAACAAATTCGCAACTGGTCTCGATCAAGTTGTTTGTATAGAATTTTGGATATCTGTTATACTGTTTCCGTTTTTCACTTTCTTGTCCTCTTTCATGTCCTCCTTCCGCATTCATTGGATCTCTCAAGAAACTCAAGTGCCCCATTGTGACATCATCACTTCCAAGTGACATTCTTGTAAGTGAAATCAAGCAATTTTTTGACACAAATCAGCTAATAAAACCACTTTGCTACACTTAGACAAGACATGTCAAGTGTTCCAGCTTCGTCTACTTCTCTGCTACTCAAATCTGGAGTTTGGAGGCAAAAATGATATTCGCATCAAAAGTTACAGGAGTTTAAGTAACAGCACCAACATCAGTTTTCTGTAACATTTTGGCAAGCAGTGTCTATTTTGACCAATACTGCAACAAGTTAGACAAGAAGTTAGAGTGAATGGGATATTCGTCTACTTCTCCTGCTATTCATAGCTGTGTGCAGAATCAAAATATTCCATACGGAACTTACGGTACAGCTGTTTTTGTAACTGCATTACCACGTGTTTTTCAACCTTCCCAAACAACGGTCGTTTTGACCACTTTCGGAGCATTTTTGAGGAAAAAAGTTCCGCAAGCTAAAATCTTCCCCTGCTTCTTGCTCTTCATAGAAAAGGGCGTATTTCATATCGGGGCTACCAATCTGGACCTATAGCCGTTTTCGTAACCCATCGCCTCACTTTTCAAGTGTCTGTAAATCATGCCAGCAGCAAGGCAATTTATTACTTTCCCTAACAACTATCGTTTTGACCACTAAACAAACAGTTACACAAACATATTATTGCATAAAATCTTCCTCTACTTCTCTGTTCTTCTCAAGGGCGGAAACGCTTTTAAAATTGGGTCTACCGTTCTCGAGGGAGAGCGAATCTAATAAACCCCTCACCTGCTCTTCACTAACAGCTCTCTGTGTCAATTCTGATATTCCAAAATGGAAACCGTTTGGCTAGGTACTCGCAGACGCTGCAGGGCCAAAATCATGAGGAGACACTCCTCCTACACCGTTTATTAAGCTAGAAATGCCGTTCCAATATCAACAAATTCGCAACTGGTCTCGATTCAAGTTGTTTGTATAGAATTTGGATAATCTGTTATACTGTTTCCGTTTTTTCACTTTCTTGTCCTCTTTATGTCCTCCTTCCGCTTTCATTGGATCTCTCAAGAAACTCAAGTGCCCCATTGTGACATCATCACTTCCAAGTGACATTCTTTGTAAGTGAAATCAGCAATTTTTGACACAAATCAGCTAATAAAACCACTTTGCTACCACTTAGACAAGACATGTCAAGTGTTCCAGCTTCGTCTACTTCTCTGCTACTCAAATCTGGAGTTTGGAGGCAAAAATGATATTCGCATCAAAAGTTACAGGAGCTTAAAGTAACAGCACCAACATCAGTTTCTGTAACATTTGGCAAGCAGTGTCTATTTTGACCAATACTGCAACAAGTTAGACAAGTAAGTTAGAGTGAATGGGATATTCGTCTACTTCTCTGCTATTCATAGCTGTGTGCAGAATCAAAATATTCCATACGGAACTTACGGTACAGCTGTTTTTGTAACTGCATTACCACGTGTTTTTCACCTTCCCAAACAACGGTTCGTTTTGACCACTTTCGGGAGCATTTTTGAGGAAAAAAGTTCTGCAAGCTAAAATCTTCCCCTGCTTCTCTGCTCTTCATATAAAAGGGCGTATTTCATAATCGGGGCTACCAATCTGGTACCTATAGCCGTTTTCGGTAACCCTTCGCCTCACTTCAAGTGTCCTGTAAATCATTGCCAGCAGCAAGGCAATTTATTACTTTCCCTAAACAACTATCGTTTTGACCACTAAACAAACAGTTACACAAACATATTATTGGCATAAAATCTTCCTCTACTTCTCTGCTTCTCAAGGGCGGAAACGCTTTTAAAATTGGGTCTACCGTTCTCGAGGGAGAGCGATTTAATAAATTCCCTCACCTGCTCTTCACTAACAGCTCTCTGTGTCAATTCTGATATTCCAAAATGGAAACCGTTGGCTAGGATACTCGCAGACGCTGCAGGGCCAAAATCATGAGGAGACACTCCTCCTACACCGTTATTAAGCTAGAAATGCCGTTCCAATATCAACAAATTCGCAACGGTCTCGATCAAGTTGTTTGTATAGAATTTTGGATATCTGTTATACTGTTTCCGTTTTTCACTTTCTTGTCCTCTTTATGTCCTCCTTCCGCTTTCATTGGATCTCTCAAGAAACTCAAGTGCCCCATTGTGACATCATCACTTCCAAGTGACATTCTTTGTAAGTGAAATCAAGCAATTTTTGACACAAATCAGCTAATAAAACCACTTTGCAACCACTTAGACAAGACATGTCAAGTGTTCCAGCTTCGTCTACTTCTCTGCTACTCAAATCTGGAGTTTGGAGGCAAAATGATATTCGCATCAAAAGTTACAGGAGTTTAAGTAACAGCACCAACATCAGTTTCTGTAACATTTTGGCAAGCAGTGTCTATTTTGACCAATACTGCAACAAGTTAGACAAGAAGTTAGAGTGAATGGGATATTCGTCTACTTCTCTGCTATTCATAGCTGTGTGCAGAATCAAAATATTCCATACGGAACTTACGGTACAGCTGTTTTTGTAACTGCATTACCACGTGTTTTTTCAACCTTCCCAAACAACGGTCGTTTTGACCACTTTCGGAGCATTTTTGAGGAAAAAAGTTCCGCAAGCTAAAATCTTCCCCTGCTTCTCTGCTCTTCATAGAAAAGGGCGTATTTCAAATCGGGGCTACCAATCTGTACCTATAGCCGTTTTCGTAACCCATCGCCTCACTTTCAAGTGTCTGTAAATCATGCCAGCAGCAAGGCAATTTATTACTTTCCCAAACAACTATCGTTTTGACCACTAAACAAACAGTTACACAAACATATTTGGCATAAAATCTTCCTCTACTTCTCTGCTTCTCAAGGGCGGAAACGCTTTTAAAATTGGGTCTACCGTTCTCGAGGGAGAGCGATTTAAGAAACCCCTCACCTGCTCTTCACTACAGCTCTCTGTGTCAATTCTGATATTCCAAACGGAACCGTTGGCTAGGATACTCGCAGACGCTGCAGGGCCAAAATCATGAGGAGACACTCCTCCTACACCGTTTAAGCTAGAAATGCCGTTCCAATATCAACAAATTCGCAACGGTCTCGATCAAGTTGTTTGTATAGAATTTTTGATATCTGTTATACTGTTTCCGTTTTTCACTTTCTTGTCCTCTTTATGTCCTCCTTCCGCTTTCATTGGATCTCTCAAGAAACTCAAGTGCCCCATTGTGACATCATCACTTCCAAGTGACATTCTTTGTAAGTGAAATCAAGCAATTTTTTACACAAATCAGCTAATAAAACCACTTTGCAAACACTTAGACAAGGACATGTCAAGTGTTTCCAGCTTCGTCTACTTCTCTGCTACTCAAATCTGGAGTTTGGAGGCAAAAATGATATTCGCATCAAAAGTTACAGGAGTTTAAGTAACAGCACCAACATCAGTTTCTGTAACATTTTGGCAAGCAGTGTCTATTTGACCAATACTGCAACAAGTTAGACAAGAAGTTAGAGTGAATGGGATATTCGTCTACTTCTCTGCTATTCATAGCTGTGTGCAGAATCAAAATATTCCATACGGAACTTACGGTACAGCTTTTTTGTAACTGCATTACCACGTGTTTTTCAACCTTCCCGAAACAACGGTCGTTTTGACCACTTTCGGAGCATTTTTGAGGAAAAAAGTTCCGCAAGCTAAAATCTTCCCCTGCTTCTCTGCTCTTCATAGAAAGGGCGTATTTCAAATCGGGGCTACCAATCTGTACCTATAGCCGTTTTCGTAACCCATCGCCTCACTTTCAAGTGTCTGTAAATCATGCCAGCAAGCAAGGCAATTTATTACTTTCCCAAAACAACTATCGTTTTGACCACTAAACAAACAGTTACACAAACATATTTAGGCATAAAATCTTCCTCTACTTCTCTGCTTCTCAAGGCGGAAACGCTTTTAAAATTGGGTCTACCGTTCTCGAGGGAGAGCGATTTAAGAAACCCCTCCACTGCTCTTCACTAACAGCTCTCTGTGTCAATTCTGATATTCCAAAACGGAACCGTTGGCTAGGATACTCGCAGACGCTGCAGGGCCAAAATCATGAGGAGGACACTCCTCCTACACCGTTTAAGCTAGAAATGCCGTTCCAATATCAACACATTCGCAACGGTCTCGATCAAGTTGTTTGTATAGAATTTTGATATCTGTTATACTGTTTCCGTTTTTTCACTTTCTTGTCCTCTTTATGTCCTCCTTCCGCTTTCATTGGATCTCTCAAGAAACTCAGTGCCCCATTGTGACATCATCACTTCCAAGTGACATTCTTTGTAAGTGAAATCAAGCAATTTTTTACACAAATCAGCTAATAAAACCACTTTGCAACCACTTAGACAAGACATGTTCAAGTGTTCCAGCTTCATCTACTTCTCTGCTACTCAAATCTGGAGTTTGGAGGCAAAAATGATATTCGCATCAAAAGTTACAGGAGTTT